>NC_062566.1:61955530-62258560 GCF_022837055.1 Prionailurus viverrinus
AAAATTAATTTGTGTTTCAAGCCACCTAGTCTGTGGTATTTTGTGATATCTTGCAGCTCTAGCAGACTAACACAACTCCTTTGAATGAAGAACAGGGAAAACCCACATTTTAATATTATGAATGTTTTATTTAACAGACATGTTGCTGTTTCTCCACATGTCTTGGCAAATTGGCAAGTATGTGTCCCTCAAATTTAAAATCACTATTCCAGTTTATATCAAGGTAATCCTCCCCCTGCTTTTACCCTTAAAATTATAACCAAGAATTTTTACACATTTTGTTTCTTTTCCCCAAGAAACTTCTGTCTTTATCTTACAATCTGCTTTGGTCTTACCAGTACTAACTTGGCACCCTTTATCCCAAGTGATTGAAATCTGGGGCCCTCAAAGAGTGCTAATCCACAGAGCCCCACAACATGTCACTTGATATTCAGTTCAGTATTTTCCTGCAGGGACTGGGATCTCCTTTATGCAACAACTTTCCCTTCTTGCATGTTATTTTTCTCCCAGGACCTTCTTAGATGACACCCTCTCAGGTTAGAATGGAGGAGGAAGCAAATACTGATGACATTTTATCAGTGGGCTGTGACCCAAGTATAACCACAACCCTAGTTTTGGGGAGTCTACTCTTTTAACACTTCTCCCTGAGGTAGGGTGATAATGAAGCCAGACACAGACGTTTCCTTCAACTTTTGCCAGACGATGTGGCTCCTTGAAGTAGATTACAATGAAGTCTGTACAAAGAGGCATGTTGGAGCCTCCCTCCCCAGAGGAAAACCAGTTTCCAATCTGAGACTGACCCTGAAGGGGAGTCAAAATCCAATTGTTACATCATCCTTAAAGTACGCTATTTTACATCAAGGCAGCCTATAAAGTAGCAGTTGGAGCAAAAATCTCTGGCTTCAACTATGATTAAATATTTTTTAAGAGGATAGGGGAGGGTTTGAAAGCATAACAAAATAAAAGTTTAAAAGATTTTTATCTATGCCATCTAATTTTTCTTTTTCAGACAACATCTTTATGTTGGTAAGCCTTGAACTTTGTGAGTTTTATATGATATGCAAGACATTTTTTAAACCATAATTACGGTATATTTGTTGTATTATTCACATCTATCTGATAAAAATACACGAATTTAGTCATAAAATGGAGCAAAGATTTAGATGCATTTTGCAAAGAGATTCCATTCAACTTTGTTCTTTCTTACAATCCTAGTTTCCACCAGACAGTGTTGTGTCAGAACTTGCAGTTGGTTCAAGGGGAGACAAAGGAATAGAAGTCACCATTGAAAACTTTGTGCCCATAATGTATGTGCTGGAGAAAACTGTCTAGAGTGCGACATGCTTCACTATTAAAAACCCCTGTTAAATGGAACTTTCTGTTTGCTAATGGATCAAAATAGTTTTGTCGCATATTAGTGCTGGATCTTTGGCTGCTCTGTGAAGTTTTGCAAGTTCCTTGAGTTGGAGGATAACTGTAGGCAAGAGTGACAGCAAGGACTAAGATTTTTCAGGAATGTCCAGAACAGTGGTCTTGAGACGCCTGGGTCTTGGATGTCAAGGTGATCTTTAGGGTTGTCCAGAAAGTCCTCCAGATTTCTTCCTGACTTAAATTACTCATTTGTGCCACAAGATGGTGGATTTGATTAACCCCCAACTAACCTTCTATGTGACGATGGGAGGTTATTAGCAGAGATTGGGTGGCAGTGGTAAAGTCATGCTCAGGAACTGCATTGGAGGGCAGCTGCGTCAGAAGCCATCTCCACCATTGAGAACTGACTCATGTACATGCCTTATATGCAAAGTTGCCGACTCTTTCACACGGCCTACCCTACCTCAGTCCCCCTTTCAGACACGGCGATTCTTGGTTCAGTCTAGAATCTGGGAAACTAGGGGTACATGTAAAAGAGAAGGAGATGCTAGAGCCTAAATGGAACTTTGCAAATGGTGACCTTGTTGAATTAGGTGGCTGATAATCAGCCAACAAATGTGAGGAGCTGGTGCAATGAGATAGATAAACCAGGGCAAGAACTAATGCAGTTTTCTGCCACATTTTAACCATGAAATCTAGGCATTTGGGTATATAATAGCTAAAAAAATTAAAAACAGATGTAGTTATTCAACGTATGCAGCATATAATCATTGTCTGGGGTGACAATGAAAACCAATAATTATGTAATTAAAAATAGTTGGGCAAGAGTAAAAACGATGGAAGCTAATATACCTGGGTTATAATTGATTTATTTCTTTTTAAGAAGGAGGAAGTGTCCAGGATGCCTGTCTCCCCATGTGGACTTAATTAGCTTGGTTGCTATTCAGAAGTTTGGGGCTTTTTCAGGGGTCACAGGGGCAATTTTGGTGCCATGCAATGTTCACTATTTTGATTCCAGGAAAGAAAAGTGATAATGATCCATATTTCATTGTATACTTTTTATATAATGCAAAGTTACCAAATGTGAAAATTTTAATTGGACTATTCTAAGCAGTACCACTGTTATAGGCATTCTTGTCAAGATAAATCTTACATTAAAACATTTCTCCCAAGCTACCACAAAACCCAGAATCATTAAAAATTTAAGAATTGCTAAAATACAAAGGACCGCATCTCCTTACATTGTTTATGTTTTGTATTTCACTCAGTTTGAGTAATGAAACTAAATTGGTTGGTTTCTTTTATACTTTGCCTGTTTCTAATCAGTTTCACTTTTCATTTTCCATGAGCTCACCGCACGATGTTGTTTTGGGCTGGGGGGGTTGCATACTCCTGGCATTACCCATATTCTCAACAAAGATTTTAGTCACTGAAAGAAAACATTTCAGGGCATATGAGGGTGTGGGGAGCCTGAAATACTCTTGTTAGAGGAGACTTAGGTTTGGGGTTAAGAATATTTTAACACGAACATGAATGGAATGGTAGAACTTGGGTTTATTCTGAAATAGGTCAACCTTTATCAGCGCATCTACGTTTTCCCAGTCGCTTAATAAACTTCATAATCATGCTGAATTTTGTTGAAGCACCATAATACGAATGGATATGTTACAGTCTTTAATTCTTATCTGTTGATGTCTGCTATAAATCCTGGTAATGTAGGCGCTGTATGTATTTAACAAACATAGCTTAGATGCAGCATATCCTGCTAATAATCATAAGGCAAACTGAGTAGGACATTAAATCTATGCCAGCTCAGTTAAGCCAACAGATGACTTCATCAGGAACAAAATATCTTTGGTTAGCAGACCATTGTACTGTGCTATTAATTGGTAATGCAAATGAATGATTGATATGCACCTTGCTATATGTTCTGCTAAAAGACTCAAATGTTTTAAGGCAAATAATCATAATTGAATGCCAAATAGCCGAATTTAATCATTTGTGCACAGTCTTTCTAATTATACAGTATTTATGAGTAGAAGGATGAAATTGCTGTCTCTGGAGAGGTGACAGAACTGAAGATGAAGCTGGTATTATCGGTAGTTATCATTCCACGGGGTGGTTACCTGATGCCCTTGCCTCTTCTCTCCTTTGGGTGAGCTGACTTGTGGCCATGCTGCCTTTCATTAGCACCTCTACCGGAAGTGTGTAGGACAAGGAGTCCCGGTCAGCCCCAGCTTACTTCTTGTCAGTAATTCTGGTCAAAGAAGGAGCAGGGGACAAGATTGAAACCAATGGCTGAAAGGAGGTTGGGGGATCATCTGTGGTTTTCATTAGTCCTCTCCTCTTGTTAACAGACTGAATCCAGAGCTGAAAGCAGTAGTTTTTTCTTTATTCACCTGGATGTACTGTGTGTTCCATCCCTGACAAAAATTCTGGCTTGCCATTTATGCGCAACCAATAAGTAAAACTGAGTATACTGAAGAACTGCAGCTTAATTCTGAAAAACTAATGATGCTACTATCTCCGTATATGTGTAGACAAGGGTGAGGTGTTTTGCTCATACACACAGTTGGAGGTAGACAGAGACAGAGAGAGAGAGAAAGAGACGGAGAGACCTTATAATCAAGTGCTTGAAAAGTCTCTCATCTCTTCTAGTATTTTCTCTGCAATTTTATTTTGGATCCAAGAGATAATTTGTGGAAGGCACACATTAGCCCTTAACTAACTCAATCAGTCGTTCTGAAAGGAGTCCAAGAAAGTTTACATAGATTTAGTAATAATTTCAGGAAGCATTAGCATTGTTAAGTGTTGGATGTCACTAGATACAGCCATTCCACTGTATCAGTCAGGAATACATACCTCCAGGGGAAACACCAAAAATCAGTTTCAATGTTATGTGAGGAGGTACTTTGAATAAACAATGTCAGCATCTGATGTGGATTGAAGTAGGGCTGCATCCCAAAGATCCAGGCAAAATTAGGAGATAGCACACTGGGCACCGGGTCAGGTGACTCAAACGATGGCTCTGGTGACATGGTGACAGCTGATGAACTGATGTGAAAGACATATGTGAAAAATTTGAATACAATTATTTTGTAAAATATGTGATACTTTACATAAGTGGATAAAGCAGTAGTCCCAAGTATTACTTTAACATAGGCAATTTCAATGTGAAATTATAACCAAATTAATAAATGAAATAGTCTAAGTAGATAGTTGATGATTTCACTTATATCCCTAAAAACTTTATATATTTAACTTGGCCCAAAGTGGTTCTGGTCAATTCTCATTAGAAATAGAAAGGATGAGGGGTGCTTGGGTGGCTCAGTCAGTCAAGCGTCTGACTTCAGCTCAGGTCATGATCTCAGTTTGTGAGTTTAAGCCCTGCGTTGGGCCCTGTGCTGACAGCTCAGAGCCTGGAACCTGCTTTGGATTCTGTGTCTCCCTCTCTCTCTGCTCTTCCCCTGCTCATGCTCTGTCTCTCTCTCTCTCTCTCTCTCTCAAAAATGAACATTAGGAAAAAAAAAAACTTAAAAAAAAAGAAATAGAAAGGATGATCTTGGGGCACCTGGGTGGCTCAGTCAGTTGAGTGTCTGTCTGACTCTAGCTCAGGTCATGATGTCATGGTTTGTGGGTTCGAACACTGCATTGGACTCTGTGCTGACGGTGCACAGCCTGCTTGGGATTCTCTCTCCCTCTCTTTCTGCCCCTCTCCCCCGCTGCAAAAAAAAAGAAAGAAAACTTAAAACATTTTTAAAAAATATATAAAGGATGAACTTATATTCAGGGTTAGTCTTACATAAAAGCATATAGTTGTTTTTCAAAACATGGTTAAATTTGATTGTGCTAGCAATCATAACCACCTTTAATCAGGCAGGGCAATCTAGGATTAACCAATTACAAAAGGACAATAACATTTGAAGACAGTTTTAGAAATTCAATACAAATAAGCTACACCTTAATCATACATGCCTCCAAAAGAGTATGTGCCATTCCATTAAATTCTACACAATGTAAATCTGAATTTTTACTACTAGAAAAATGGAGGTGGGAAAGCTCATTGAATTGGCAAACTCAGTCCTGAGACATACACCTACACACCTACAAGCTCTTTTGTAGCTGCCCTGTGGGTAGCTCTTATTATTCGGATGCATTAACATTTGTGAAGGGACTGAAATGTGCATTTTAGAGCATATAATTGATGTTATCACTCCTTATTTTATTTGTTTTTTCAAATTGGGACTTAGGTGGCCAAGTATTATATGAAGGTAAGAGTGATAGGGTTTTCTTAGTAACATTGTAGCTTGCATTTTTTTTAATGACAATTTGTCCACGAGCCCAGTTTTTAGAGCACACTTTGTTTAGTACATCAGAAGAGCTTTATGAGCCACACAGAAGCTGAATTATACATCAGTTCATTAGGTCCAGCAAGTTTATTTCTGTCCATGTTTCCTTTAATCCAATATAACCAATATATTCTTAGCCCTCATCTCCCTTCTGGAATTCGGCTGTTCAGTCTTTGAGAAAAATCACCTTTTTCATTTAGGTGACCTCGATGGTAGTCTCCAATAAGAGAGCTTCTGGGGCTTTCCCTCACCAGTTTATCAGAATCTGCAAACTGGAGAAACTGTCCTAGACCAGATTCTGAAAACTATTGTCTAGACCTTCCTAAGATTTCCAATCTGAAACCAAAGCTTAGCTCAGAAAACTAGCAAATGCTGAATACCGTTTTTGCTGGGAAAATGAGCAACTTGTTCTCTCTCATAACATGACTTTTAAAAATATTTGAATATTGTCAAATTGCTATTTTTGCATTTTGGCAACAGTCTGAAAATTGGCACTGAAATAGGTAAGTGAAGCCTGAGGGTTCCCTAGAAGCTGGAGTATTATTGATTAATACTTGGTTACTCTATGAATTTACATTTTATGTATTATTAGGCAAACTTTTGGAAGAGACCTCAGTTTAAATGTTACCTTAGAGAGCCTTCATTGTAAGTAGTGAAAATTAGCTGCTAGTCTATCCCATAGATCACAAAAATGAGCTTGATGTGTTATAAATATATTAAAAAATGTGTCTTTTGCTCAAGCTGCAGAGCAGTTTATAGCAAAATAAGTTGCTGGAATATTCAGGAGTTGAACTAGCAGCATATGAAGTCAAGTTATTTGGGAATGCCACAGCTTTGGAGAAACAAGATCTTCTGCGGAGGCTAACGACCTGTCTTTCATGCACAGCACTCACTGAAGCCAAGTTGAAGTAATGGGCAGTAACTCAGGACAATGCTCAAAAGATAATGCAGCAGTGATGTGGTCCAGATGTCCTACTACCAAGGCCAAGCCTTCAGTATGTGCAGAAATGCCCATCCTGGTCCCGCCTGACTGTCCAGAGCAGAGTGGCATGAACGTAGCAGATAGGGAGCCCACTGCCCTTTAGCTGGCCACTTGGACCTGAGTAAGTCCTTGTGGAAAGTGAGCCCCTGGTGGAACTGAAGAGTTGGGCTTATGGCAACTGAAGAGAGAGAACCATGACATGAAAGAAACAACGGCGGTCCTACATAGTTTCATAGGTTTCTTCTTCTTCCTCTTCCCCCTCCTCCTCCTCGCCCTCCTCTTTCTCCTTCTTTTCCATTTTCCTTCTCCTTCGACATTGACCTGGCATTTTTTGTTTGTGGAATACTTAAAAAAATTTTTAATATTTTATTTTTGAGAGAGACAGAGAGACAGAGTACAAGCAAGGGAAGAGCAGAGAGAGATGGAGACACAGACTCTGAAGCAGGCTCCAGGCTCTGAGCTGTCGGCACAGAACCAGACGTGGGGCTCGAACTCATGGACTGCGAGACCCTGACCTGAGTCAAAATCGGATGCTTAACCAACTGAACCACTCAGGTGCCCCTGTTTGTGGAATACTCTTAAGTTGTTACTTAAAACTTATATGACACCTTTGAGAAATGGCAAGGGATGAATGAAGGTTATTAGTTTCACTTATGTTACACAGGAAAGTGTAACAAGGTAGGAAAGTACACGAAGGCCCACTGTAATGCCTCCAGGAGTAGTGGCTCTACCAAGTCTGTTCTATCCCCAGGAGGGCAGGTGAGACCCATGCTGTTCAATTACACTGGCTCAACCCTAGAGCCTTTCTCTCCTGGCCAGTTTGTGGTTGCTATTTGGGAATTATGCCTGGCTTGTCTATTCAGTCACTGTGAATTAAGCCATCATGTTGTTTGGATTTAAAAAAAACATTTAGTCCCAATATTATTAAAATAGAGGATAATAGTCTTTAAATGTAGAAGGATAGTGTGTGTATGAGATAGATATAGGGTCTTGTTGGTTCTCAACCCTGGGAGTTCCTTGGGTTAAATCTGAAACTGGCACCCCCTACATGAAGGGCAAGAAGAGATCGAAGAAAGAGGCAGGCCACTCCAGATTTTTAGATGGCAGTTGGAATAAGCAAGGAATTTAAATATGAGGCTTGTCTTGAGCAGCCTCAAGATGGAACAGATGTCTACACTGCTCATCAGAATCTAAAGAACTTATATAGAGGCTTTAACTGGGTCCAGTCACATATACCATCCAGATACTCTCAATAACCCATTGCTCTATCAAGATTGTGTCCTTGAAACAACTCCTACTACAAGAATGTATGCAGAATGTACATTCCAAGGACAGGGAAGATTGCCTGGGTTCAGCTTGCAGGTTAGCTGGTGGTCACATCCTCTCAGTGAGACCTTCCCAACAGGTAGGGAACAGAGTTGGAGAATACAGAAGGAATAATGGGAATAGAAATAGCATATTCTTCAAAAAAATGCATAGGATTAGAGATACTATTACAATTCGTTATATTCATTTACATTGCTGCTGTAACAAATTACCACAAATTTGGTGGCTTAAACCAACATAAAGTTTTCTCTTACACTTCCATAGATCAGAAATCCACTACAAGTCTCGGGTGAAAAGCAGTCAGTTGGCAGAGCTGTGTCCCTTTCTGGAGGCTCTAGGGGAGGATTCCTTGCTTTGCCCTTCCCCAATTCTAGACGCTGCCCACATTCCTTGACTCATGATCTCCTACCATTATCTTCAAAGTCAGCAAAGCCCCACATCTTGACCGTTCTTTGATTATCATGTCTTGTCTGACCGCGTCCAGACCATACCGTGTTTCTCTGACAGCATCCGGGAGAGACTCTCTGCTTAAGGGCTCGTGTGATTAGATTAGGCCTAGCTGAATGATGCAGGACACTCTCCCCACTCAAAGATCATAATCTTAATCACTTCTGAAACATCCCTTTGGCCGTATAAGGAAACAGATTTGCAGTTTCTAGGGTCTAGGAGGATATAGACACAATTGAGGATTACTAGTCTGCTTACTTCATTAATATATTCTGCTTTTCCTTTCCCCTAAATTTTCTTCCCTTTGCTAAATCACAGAACTTTACCTTAAGACCTTTATCAGATCAATCTCTGCTCACTTTTTGCATATTCATCCATTTGCCTTTTTACCTATCTATTACTTATACATGCAACAAATAATTATTTAACATTCCTTTGTTGCAGATTACTTTCTAATCTCTTGGAAAAAATATAGGAAAGGCAATTGTTTGATAATTTGTAGACACCTTCCTGTGTGCTAAATGGAAAATATTAAGTAGGAGACTAAACATTCTTATCAGAGTGAGTACATGGACTACTGCTGGCCCTGAATGTCCTGCAACACTCAGGGGTCAGTTGGCTGAATAAAAGTAGTGTGACAGAGACTATTAGGAGTACCTCCCAAATCCATCCAGCCTAGGGCTGACCAAAAATATCACCTCCCACCAGACCAAAGCTCACTTGAATTCATCTAAGTCAGATTGGCCATCTAAGGTCTATGGGTCAAATCTAGACTCCTGTTTTTAGAAATAATGTTCGATTGGAATACAGCCACACATATATTTGTTTACATAACATTTATGGCAGCTTTCATGATATAACGATAGTGTCAAACATTTGTGACAGAAACCGTATGGCCTGCAAAGCAGAAGTATCTTGACATTATTATCTGGCCATTCTATGAAGTTTGTTAACCCCTGATCTAAGCCAGTGAGAGACTTGCATATCGGGTAGGACGCTTTTAACATCAAGTAACAGAGTATTTAACTAATGGCTTAAATAATGAAGAAAATGTATTGTAATATATAAAGATAGTACAAGGTTTATTAATTACATGGCTCAAGGAGTCATCAAGGCCCTAGGTTCCTTCCATCCTTTCTGCTCTGCTAATCTTGGCATGTTGCCTTGTGTACTAGGCTCATCTATATGTCCTCCTAGGATGGCTGATACATTTCCAGGCATCCTATCCTCATGTCACCTCATTAAAGGTAGGGTAAAGGGGCACTCTTCCCTATATCAGTTTTCATGAAGGTAGAAGATTTTTCTTGTACAACGCCCCCCGCCACCCCCCGCATCCCCATCCTGAAGCAGACTGTCTATTTTTCTTCTCATTGGACAGAACTGCATCACATAGTCATGGCTAATTCATTGGCAAGGAGAGTAGATTGACCATGACTGGCTTAGTCAATTCTCCATGACTGCTGGGAAGAATACCCATATGAAACTGGGACTATGCCAGGAAAAAAAAAAAAAAAAGGTAGAAAAGTTTCTGCTCTCTTTGTCCTAGTATTTATGTGTGAAATCAAATGCCTTTAATCTCAGACCTACTCTGATTTTATGCTACTTGTGATTTTAGTGAGTCAATGATGCTGACTTTTGATTCAAGCATGTTTGGGGGAAGCCCAGCCCATCTTCTCCCTGCACTAAACGTCTGCTTTCTAGCACAGTGGTTAAACAAGAAGCTATGGAGTTATACTGCAAGTCAAACTGACCACTCTGAGTTCCAGCTCTGCTGATTACTTGCTATGCGGCAGTTTTCCACCCTTTAAAATGGGCACAATTCTCATACTCATTTCACATATTAGTATGAAGGTAAAATGAGATCATTTAAATAAAGTGTTTTGTAGAGTTGGCACATAGAAGTGCTCATGAATGTCATCTGTTACTAGTATCTCTATCCTTAACTTTGCACAGGGAGTTCAGAGCAGTATTTCCCGGGGAAAAGTCTAAAATGGGATGCTAGTCTAATAATTAATTCTTTTATATATTCATAGAAACCTCAGGCAACATTTTGAAGAAAGGCACAGCTCCAGGATCTGAGATTGTCATGCTGACATCCTGAATCCTGGGATGTCAACTTAGAACACATGGCCTATGAATCCATGCAAATTGATCTAGACTGGATTATGCAAACTACTTATTGATAAGTTTGGGTACACTATATCTAAATGAAAGAAAATATTTGCTGTCACTTAAAATGCAATGCCTTGGGGAACACTTTGAAGACCTATGCCGCTAATATCATGCTTCACCTTGTATATCTATCCTTTCTGTTTTCTCAGTCCCTTACTGGTTTTATAGTTCAGTGGTGTCTCAAATCTGTCTCTTCTCCATTCCTTCTGCCACAATCCTTAATATTTGACATTTAGACCACTGTAGCATTCTTCTGAAAGATTTCCCTGCTCTTTCATGCCTACAGCCTATAAGGGTACCAGGAAAAAAAATACATAAAGGAAGAATCTAAGTAGATGAGCCTTCTGTTTAAAACTTTAGAATGGGAGCTTCTCTTTCTGGATATGATAAAGTGACTCTTCTTAGAGCTTTTATCTCCTTCTAAAGAGTAAGGAAGTATATGAAGTATAAAGGAAGTATAATTCAAGCACAGTGATCTAGCTGATGAAAAGGCAGAGATTAAAATTCAGGAATGGTAAAGAGACTGGATTCTAAAGGGAAGGGTATTAGAGAGGAGACAGCTGTATGTATAAAGGGAGGACCAACAAGTCAGGTTGGAAACTTACTCTGAATTGTTTTCATGGTTCTCGGTTGTATGTTAGTAGGGCAACACCCTCTGAAGTCTAGCAGAGGTAGCCTGCTTAGAGGGTGAGAGGTGAACAAAGGGATGGGGGATCATGTAGAGCTGAAAGTTGGTGGATTTCTGGCCTGGCAAAAGTGAAAAGACCTTGCTGACCACCTCAGACTTTGAGCTGAGACATGAGATATGCCATGCCAGAGCATTAAAGACAATGCCTTAGAGAAAGATCCATATCCTAGGGCTAAAGACAAAAGAGAACAGAACAGCCTTTGCTAAACATAAAATGTTTAACAGGGTAATGAGGATCTGCCAGTAATTTAATTGCCTTACTGGAAAAACAAAACAAAACAAAACAAAACAATGCAGCAGACATACTCTTTAACACATAAATTAAAATTTATTGGACATGTCAGGAAGCAAGAAAATATAACTAGTACTCAACAAACACTGGTTAATATGAACAGAGGCTGAGATGATTCAGGTGTTGGAATTAGCAGACATTGATTTTAAAGCAACTATTCTAAGTATGTTCAAAGATTTAAAGGAAAAGATGACAAAAACAGTGAATAGATGGGGAATCTAAGCAGAAAAAAGTAATCTATAAAAAATGCTACATGCAGATTCTAGTACTCAAAAAGATACTATCTGAAATGAAAAATTCACTTAATGGATAGATTTGGCGGCAGATTGGACATTACAGAAAAAAATAGCAAAACCGAAGAGAAATCATTTGTAATTATCAAATATAAAGTACAGAGCAAAATTAGATTGAAATGAACCAAGTCTTAGTGACTTGTGGGACAATATCAAATGGTCTAAGTTATTTATAATTGGAAATCTATGAGAGAAGGAGAGAGAAAAGAAGGCAAAAAAATGTTTGAATGAATAATGGCTGAGAATTTCATGATTTGGTGAAAATAATCAAACTGCAGATTTAAGAAAGTCAGTGAATCCCAAGAAAAATATATACAGAAAAACCCTGAGGGCATAATAATTGAAATGTTAAAAACATTAAAATAAAAAAAGCTATCTTAAAAACAGTCAGAAACAGAGAATACTCTGAACAGGAATATGGCATTACAGAAATGATAAGTGACCTCTCATCAGAAACCATGAGAAGGTCAGAAGACAAATGAGAAATATGTAAAATAATAAAACATTTATTTTAGTTAAGGAAATATTTTTTTTTAATTTTTTTTTTCAACGTTTATTTATTTTTAGGACAGAGAGAGACAGAGCATGAACGGGGGAGGGGCAGAGAGAGAGGGAGACACAGAATCGGAAACAGGCTCCAGGCTCTGAGCCATCAGCCCAGAGCCTGACGTGGGGCTCGAACTCCCGGACCGCGAGATCGTGACCTGGTTGAAGTCGGATGCTTAACCGACTGCGCCACCCAGGCGCCCCTAAAGAAATATTTAAAGAAAATAAAACACTCAATCCAGAGTTCTATATCCAAGAAAACATTATTCCACAGTGAAGGCAAAATAAAGGCTTTTTTGATCAAAAACATCCCAGGAAATTCTTTGTCAGCAGACTTAACTATGAGATATGCTAGAGAAACATGTTCAGAAATGAAACAAAATGGAAAATCGGATCCACATAGAGGAGTAAGAAGGACTGGAAATTGTAAATATGTGGGTAAATACAAGACTAATTTTTTTCTTCTCTTAAATTTTTAAAAGACTATGAAAATAACCTCTATTGTGAAAGTTAGAACATGCTTGGAAGCAAATATAAACAAGAGCACTAACGATTAAAGGTAGATGGGTATTTAATTACAATGTTAGAAGTTTCCTATATTTTAGTTATGTGAAGTGATACAATGCTAATTTTAGTAGATTGTGATAGGTTCAGGGTGTATATTTGGATCCCTAGACTAGGGGGATCAAAGTAGTAAAAGTAACTTTTACTAGTAGTAAAAGTAATATATAGAGGTATATAGAAAAGTACTAGTAAAATAATATATAGAGGTATATAGAAACATCTAAAAAGAAAATGGAATATAATACTAAGAAAAAATTAAAAAAAAAATAAAATAAAAAAAAATTAGATTGAAACCAAAGAAGAAAGGACGAGGAGAAGAGGAACAAAAATCAGATGAGACAAGTAGAAAACAAATAGTAATACAGTACATGTATAATCAATTTTTTCATTACTGTATTAGTGGGGATGGACTAAATAATCCTATGAAAATAAAGAAATGTTCTGACTGGATACAAACAGTAAGATTTAACTATATTTACAGAGATGCACCATAATATAAAGGAATAAATGTATAGAAATATGTGAAGAATAAGTATAAGAAAGGTTGTGTGGCTATGTTGATATGAGTCAAATAGATTTTTAAGGTATGGGGATTGCCAGAGATAAGGAGGGACATTTCATAATGAGAAAGGGAGCAATTTACCAAGAAGATGTAATAATCATAAATGTGTATGCCTCAAATAATAAATACTCAAAATACATATAACAAAAATTGACAGAATCAAAGGGAGAAATAGACAAACTCAATAATAGTGGGAGATTTTCGTAACCCTTTGTCAGTAATTGACAGTAAAAGTAGACAAAAAAATTATCGACAATATAGATTTGACAACACTAACAATCAATTTGACCTAACAGACATTTATTGAATGCTAGATTCAACAACTACAAAATACACATTCTTTTCAAATGAGCATGAATGTTTACAGAGGTAGACCATGTCATGGGCTAAAAAATAAGTTTCAATGCTTTTTAAAAGATTGAAATCATATAGATGATGCCCTCTGTAGTTAAATTAGAGCTCAATTGCAATAATGTATCTAGAGATGCTTCAACTATTTGGACATTAAACAGAATATTCTAGGCAACCAACTGGTTACGGAAGAAATTATGAGGGAAATTAGAAAAATATATATATATTTTTAATCTTTAATATTTATTTATTTTTGAGAGAGAGAGAGATGCAGAGAAAGGGAGACACAGAATCCAAAGCAGGCTCCAGGCTCCGAGCTGTCAGCACAGAGCCCGATGTGGGGTTTGAACTCACAAACCGTGAGATCATGATGTGAGCTAAAGTCGGGTGTTTGACTGAGCCACCCAGGCATCCCAAAAATATTTTGAATTGAATATAATAATTACAATTGAACATCTCAAAACTTATGCAAAGCAATGCTTAGAGTGAAATTTATAGTTCATATTAGAAAAGATAAAAAACACTTAAAATTATCTAACCTTCCACATTAGAAACTAAATAGAGAAGAGAATATTAAATGCAAAGTAAGTAGAAGAAAGACAATAATGAGGATAAAAACAGAAATCAGTAAAATAGAAAACATATGAACAATAAAGGAACAGAGTCAAATATGATTTCTTTGAAATATTAATAAAAGTAATAGATTAGGGGTGTCTAATATACGGGTGACTCAGTTGGTTAAGCATCTGACTTTGGCTCAGGTCATGATCTCATGGTTTGTGGGCTCTCGCCCCACACCAGGCTCTGTCCGCACAGCTGAGAGTCTGGAGCCTGCTTCAGATTCTGTGTCTCCATATCTCTCTGCCCCACCCCGCCTCATGCTCTGTCTCTGTCTCTCTCTTTCAAAAATAAATAAAAATATTAAAAAAGTAAAGCAAATTAAATAAGTAGGTTAATAGGATCCTAGTAGGGCAGTTAAGAAAAAAGGATATCTATATACATATTTATTTTTAATATAAATTATCTATAATATGTGTAATTTATAATATATATGTTTAACCTATGTTATCTATAATCTTTTATATATAATGATGTATGTATATAATCTATATTATCTATAATATAATCTATAATCTTATATATATATTTATATTATATTATAATTATAATTATATATATTATATAATGATTGGAAGAAGGGACATCACTGTATATGCTCCTGATATTAAAAGGATAGTGGGAGAATATTAATAATCGTGCTATTTCAATAAAATCAACAGCTTAGGTGACAAATTCTTAAAAATAAATGATATACCAAAACTGGCATGGCAGGAAATAAAAAATCAGAATAGAGCTACATTTATTAAATAAACATGTAGCAAATGTATTAAAAAAATTCATATTAAAAATCTTTCCATGATGGGGTGCCTGGGTGGCTCAGTCGGTTGAGCGACCAACTTCAGCTCAGGTCATGATCTTGCAGTTCGTGAGTTCCAGCCCTGCGTCGGGCTCTGTGCTGATGGCTCAGAGCCTGGAGCATGCCTCGGATTCTGTGTCTCCCTCTCTCTGCCCCTTCCCCCCTCATGCTCTGTCTCTCTGTCTCTCAAAAATGAACAAACGTTTAAAAAAATTAAAAAAAAATCTTTCCGTGAAGAAAACTCCAGGCTCAAATGATTGCCATGGTAAAATTTATCAAATATTTATTGAAGAAATAAAATCAATATTATAGAAAATAGTGCAGTATTTTCAGAAAATAGAGGAGGAGTCACTTCCAAATTCATTTATGAGGCTAGCATAACCCAGGTACCAAAACCTGACAAAGATAGTGTCTGAAAAAAACAAACAAACAAACAAAAAGACAAAAAAAAACTCTAAGAAACTTGGTACAGAAGGGAATTCCTTCAATCTGGTAATAGCATTTATGTAAAACCTAGAGCTAACACCATTCCTAATAGTGAAAAACTGAACATTTTCATGCTAAGACTGGAAAAGGCAAGGATTCTTGCTTCCACCAC
Source organism: Prionailurus viverrinus (assembly GCF_022837055.1). Taxonomy (NCBI): domain Eukaryota; kingdom Metazoa; phylum Chordata; class Mammalia; order Carnivora; family Felidae; genus Prionailurus; species Prionailurus viverrinus. The sequence continues at coordinate 61,971,489 of NC_062566.1, forward strand.
TCTATTTTTTTTTTTAAATTAGAGAGAGAGAGAGTGCATGAGCGAGAGAGGGGCAGAGGGAGCGAGAGAATCCCAAGCAGGTTCCACGCTCAGTGTGGAGTCTGACACAGGACTTGATCCATGACACTGGGACCATGATCTGAACTGAAATTATAAGTCATATGCTCAACCAACTGAGCCAATGATAAACTGCCCCCCACCACTCTATTTAATATTGTACTTGTAATAAGGTGAGACAAAGCAATTAAAGGAATAAAAATTAGAAAAGTAAAAACAAAACTATTTGTCTTTGCACACGATGTGCAAGTGTAATATATGATAGTCTACATAAAATCCTAAGGAATATACTAAGCAATTACCAGCAATGATGATGGCAAAAATGATAGGTAATGTTGCAGGATACAAGGTCAATATACAAATATCAATTGTAGTTTTACGTATTTGTAACAAACAAAAGTAAAATTTAAAAATACAATTTAAAATAACACAAGATAAGACAAAATATTTGTGAATAAACATAACAAAAGATGTGCAAGGTCTCTGCACCAAAAATAATAAAATATTGCTGGAGGAACTCACAGAAGACTAAATAAATGGAAAGATGCTCATGGATTGGAAGAATCTATAGTGTTAAAATGTCAGTTCTAAGGGTGTCTGGGCGGCTCAGTGGGTTGAGCATCGGATTTTGGCTCAGGTCATGATCTCAGTTTGTGAGTTTGAGCCCTGCGTCGGACTCTGTGCTGACAGCTTGGAGCCTGGAGCCTGCTTCGGATTCTGTGTCTCCCTCTCTCTCTGTCCCTCCCCTGCTTATGCTCTGTCTCTCTCTGTCTCAAAAATAAATAAAACATTAGAAACAATTTTAAATGTCAGTTCTCCTCATATAGATGTATAGATTGGATGCAGTGATAAACCTCAGTCTCATAGAAATAGCTTAGTTGATTCTAAAGAATATTCAGAACCAAACAAGAATACCCAATACAATTTTGAAAAAAGAAGAATGCATTTGGAAGACTTATACTATGTTACTTGAAGATTTACTTTAAGCTACAGTAACCAGAACATAGCGTTCCTCTAACTTCATGTTATTAAAATTTCAATATACGTGAAATAACTGAATAGTATAATAGTGTAATGCTCATATGCTTACCTTTGAGTTTTAATAGTTATCTTCTTATAGCAATTATTATTTTGTCTACACACACTCTTCAGTTAACCTCAATTAATTATTTCCTCTTAATACATTATCTTAACACACCCAATGAGAAATTTCTCCTGGTCACATATTTGGTTGCTCTGGAGTGCAGTTCATATAGGAAAGGTAGACTTGATTATTTGTCAGTTTTTAAAATAATGAGCTGGTACCCTAACATTCTCCAGAAACGACCAATTTTTGTTCAAGTACTGTCAAGGATGCCTGTATTTAAACATCTTTAATGTCTTTCAATGCCCTGAAAACATAATCTTTATTGAGGCTCAATTGTTCTATCTATGGCAAAGAAGGGCTTATGCAAGTGAGTTCCTGAGAACCTTCTGTAACTTTCTAGCTTGTGCCAAGATAATCCTATATATTTTCTGCCCTATATCTGGAACTAGCAATTTCTTGAAGAATCTCTTTTTTCCTTTTTGTAGGAAATGATATTAGGAGAGCAGACTCTGAATTCCAAGAGTGCTCATTGTTTCTGTGTTGGCTGCAGGCCTTTGCAATGGAGAAAACTGTGTGTGTGTGTGTGTGTGTGTGTGTGTGTGTGTTGTGTGTAAATTCATCATTGCTTTATTTCAGTGTAAGTACACTGCTGCTTTATACCAATCCAAATTCAAGATATCAAAGTTTTTTGTTTGTTTGTTGTTTTGATCCCAACTTCACTGACCCCGTGTTGTCTTTAACATTTGTTGTTTACTCGTCTTTTCCCCCACTAGACTGTAGGGCCAGGTATTATGGCTTTTCCTCCCTGGTGCCCAGTATGATTTTATGATTTGCTGTAAAGTTGTGTTGACTGAGGGAACAGGAAAATAATTGTCAAGTAAGATTTCCCAAAGAGGTTTACACTTTATGGAGAATGGCAGTAGACGTGTGGTTACCTGTGTGTGTATGTATGTGCTAGTATTACTAAGCAGGTGATAGAATCTGTTCTAAGGGTTGTATAGGCTCGTATCAAGGTAAATTGGGATGTTTTAGTTTGCAATGAGAATTTTACATGGATGGAAATACTTTGAAACTTGACGTCAATACTAGACACTGTCATTTTTCGATACTTCTTAGGTAGAATGTCTTCGGTGAAATGAATTTATCTGTATCACTCAATGGACCAAACCCCAATCAATTCATGTGTGTTAGTTTCCCATCGCTGTCTTGTCCTAAGCAGTGAATCGCATTACCCTACAGACATTCTCACCTGGTTATGCTGAAAATGTTAGGCTGATTAACTGAGCATTCATTATATCTATGGTTCCCTCTGCCACTTGGAAATACCTACATGACTCACAGTATGGAGGGGTGTTAGCCTCGGCAGTAGCCTTTTCTATGGAAAAAAAAAAAATTCCCTGATCTGATTTAAACCAGTGTACTAACTGCTTCAAGACAAATCTTAACAGGTCTTCTTCGTACCGCATTCCCACTGCCCCCCCCCCCAAACTCCTCCAGAAAAATTCTGTAGCTTCCACTGATGGGTGATAACAACTAAATGGGAAAACAAGATGTTAACAATAACACAGGAGGAAAGAGGCCCTTCTATTTCCCATGGTCTATGCTAAGGAATTTCGTGTGAAATAGCAATAATACCATACTTGAGCAGACTTGCTGCAATACAACGTATTTTAAGCTCTTTCCATATATTAGCACCTTACACTGTAACTATTGTTATCTCCACTGTACAGATAAAGAAACTAAGAAACGAAGAGGTGAATAAGTTGCCTGGCTCAAGTTCTATATACTTTTAACTACGGTCCTGGATTACCTTTCAGGATGTTATCTAATCTTATAGGCCACTCAAGATCATTTTTTTAAATACAGTTTATTTATTTTGAGAGAGAGAGAACTGGAAAGGGGCAGAGAGAAAGGGAAGAAGAAAATGTCAAGCAGGCTCTGAAGAGTCAGTTCAGAGCCCTATGTGGGGCTCGATCCTCTGAATTTCATGAATCATGAGATTGTGACCTGAGTTGAAATGAAGAGTTGAACACTTAACAGACTGAGTCACCCAGGCACCTGAAGATAATTTTTTTTATTTAGATATTATTCCCATTTTACAAATAGTAATGGGAATAATGGAGGTTCAGAGACACTCAATGACTTGGTTAAATTAAGTTCCTGCAACTTGTAAACTGGACCTAAGATTGTCTGAGTCAAAAGTCTATGCTCTCTCTTTTCAGCAGAAGTAAACAGAATAATTATTAACCTAAGGTAGCTTATCAACGATATATCATTTTACTCCCTAATTTGTATTTCATATGTAACAGAATATTGAAATGTTGCAAGTTAGAGAACTATAAAGCATCCTTGCGTATTAAGTTGTATTTAACAACTTGATTTATTACAGAGGTAAGTAGAGGTAAGAATTTGGATTTAAGGGTTTGTTTTCACATAGGTCAATATAACCAGTGTGGAACCATATCATTGGGCTTGCCTTTTCCCCCTGAACTGAACAGATTAATAAAATGATGCCATTTTTTTTTTTTTTTGGTGTTATATCTAGCTTTTTTCTGGCAAATTACTTTAAAAACTTGACCTATAAGAAAATGAAAGTAGTGAAATAGTTTATTTCTACAAAAAGAGAAAACTAAACTTTTCCTGGCATAACGACTACCCAGAAAAAATACCCTACAATTACCCCAATGGAAACATTCGCCCTTGGAAATAAACTAAAATGGGAAAAGTTTAGAACCAGTTGGAGTTGCATGATCACATTAGATATAACGGAAGCCCCATTTGAAGAGTCATTTACAGGCATTAACACTTTGTGGCCTTGGCTTTACCAAATGCATTTCCAATCAGGAGGTTCAGTCCCCTAAGACATTCCTGACCTGCTGAATGTTATATGGATCATTTATTGATACCTATTTGTATGATTTCTATTACTCTACAAAATATAATGTTGGATATTTTTATATTTAAAATTTTCAATCTTTGTTTCTTGGTCTTAATGTACTTATTTTTTTTTTCAGACATAGTGTCCTCAATAATAAATAACTAATGGGGGAGGAATTATAGAAATAACTTTCTCTTCTAGCAATTTTTCATAGTAAACAAAACAGAGGTGTACCTGAAGAACTTTAATGTATAAAGTGTTATTGAATTGCATTTTAAGAAGACACTTGCTATTTCATAAATGTCTACAGTAAATACAGTTTTTAAAACATGAAATGATTTTAGAATTTTAACTACAGTCATCTGATCTCTGAGAACAAAAGGATGAATCAAGCAACGGGGAGGATGGGAGGGAGCCATGGAGAGTGAGGGTGCGGAGGATTTTAGCCCCCCCCACCCAACCCCGCCGCCTCTGCTGCCTCTGGTCAGGGGAAGTAAAACCCAACACTAGCTGTTTGTCCTGCTTTAAGACCAGAATGTAAAATGAAAACCATTACTACCTCTCAGGATGCAAGGAATGTACAAGAAAGGATTAAATCAATTGAAGATGTTATCTCAATGGGAGAAGGAATTCTAATTAAATTGAAGTCTTAAAAAAAAAAACAAAAAAACACTGCCTGTTTGAAAAGACTGATAGAGACATATATCTGATGAGTCAACTTGGTCTTTTCAAGGCCCTACCCAGGCCCCTCTTCTATTTATGTTTATGATTAGACGACAGATAAACAGCCCTTGAGAGCTTTCTATCTACCATATCCAACTACACAGTCTGAAGACTCACATTCTGAGTCTACAGATAATTCTTGTGTCCAACAAGTTGACACAAGACACCAAGAATTAGTAGGATTGGACCGGAGTCAAACCCACTACATTCATCAAAACTTTACCGGACTGTGTTCAGTAGGTGTTGGGATCTGAGGAATACGTAGACGTCCACGGCAAAATCACTCCCCTCAGGGAACTGACAGCAGGGTGGGCTGGCAAGGGGCATACCCACAACAGAAGACAACAGAATATTTTGAATGGGAAGGTAATGTGGTATGAGTGGAGTCATTCCGGATGCCGACGGGTTTAGGTTGCCTCTGAATGACTTTGGTCTACTTACTTCACCAGAACTTGAGTTTTCATATCGTAGAGGGGAACTAAGGTATCAACCTTGGGTTTGAAATGATAGACATCAACTTTGGTTTTTTTCCCCCCCTTTTTTTTTTTCAATATATGAAGTTTATTGTCAAATTGGTTTCCATACAACACCCAGTGCTCATCCCAAAGGTGCCCTCCTCAATACCCATCACCCACCCTCCCCTCCCTCCCACCCCCATCAACCCTCAGTTTGTTCTCAGTTTTTAAGAGTCTCTTATGCTTTGGCTCTCTCGCACTCTAACCTGTTTTTTTTTTTTTCCTTCCCCTCCCCCATGGGTTTCTGTTAAGTTTCTCAGGATCCACATAAGAGTGAAAACATATGGTATCTGTTTTTCTCTGTATGGCTTATTTCACTTAGCATAACACTCTCCAGTTCCATCCATGTTGCTACAAAGGGCCATATTTCATTCTTTCTCATTGCCATGTAGTACTCCATTGTGTATATAAACCACAATTTCTTTATCCATTCATCAGTTGATGGACATTTAGGCTCTTTCCACAATTTGGCTATTGTTGAAAGTGCTGCTATAAACATTGGGGTACAAGTGCCCCTATGCATCAGTACTCCTGTATCCCTTGGGTAAATTCCTAGCAGTGCTATTGCTGGGTCATAGGGTAGATCTATTTTTAATTTTTTGAGGAACCTCCACACTGTTTTCCAGAGTGGCTGCACCAATTTGCATTCCCACCAACAGTGCAAGAGGGTTCCCGTTTCTCCACATCCTCTCCAGCATCTATAGGATGGACATCAACTTTGTAGGAGAGAGTCTCTTGCGTACTAAACATTCCATATATGAAAGCTGTGATGATCAGGCTAACGATGATATAATAATGTCCCTACACGAGAGGCAGAACATAACTAATTAATAGGAATAGCTGTGCAGGCTGGAGTGTTTGAAGAAAGCACCTTAGCCTTCGGAGATCAGAACCAAGCGGGCCCTGAAGTATGAGCAAAGGTGAGTGAAGCAGAAATGTGACATGTTTAAGGGTCACTAAGAGAACCATCCCCAGGTCCTGAGACTCTCAGGCAGTTTCTACTTTGGCCTCGGGGACAAGTCATGAAATTTGAATTAACACATTTGTCCACATTCTCTGAATGACTCCGCCATGAGCCTCAGTGCTGATGATTACTATAGAATTGGTGCCAGCTTTACCTCATCAAGAATGCCAGATGTAATGTAATTTTAATGACTTCCATTGTGTTTGAGGCTTCTTTGCTAAGATCTAGCATCTCATTGCACATTTAAACTGACCTGAGTATGCTAATGAAGATTAATTGTTCATTGATTAAGGAAAGATGAATCACCCTATTACTGATGTGAACTTTCTGTCCTAAAGTATAAGTGTTTGAGCTTCAAAAAGACTGGCTCAGATATAGTGGGAGCCTCTGTTTAATTGTCCTTCATTTTATTTTACTCTGATTATATAAAGAGATTAAAAAAAAATTAATGTTTATTTTTATTTTTTTAAATGTTTATTTCTTTTTGAAGGAGACAGAGACAGAGCACGAGTCGGGGAGGGGCAGAGAGAGAGGGAGACACAGGATCTGAAGGAGGCTCCAGGCTCTGAGCCCTCAGCACAGAGCCTGATGCGGGGCTGGAACTCACAAACTGTGAGATTATGACCTGAGCCCAAGTTGGAGGCTCAACCGACTGAGCCATGCAGGCGCCTTTAATGTTTATTTTTGAGAGAGAGAGACATGGAGAGAGAGAGAGAAAGAGAGTGTGGGCACATAAGTGGGGGAGGGGCAGAGAGACAGAGGGAGACACAGAATCTGAAGCAGGCTCCAGGCTCTGAGCTGTCAGCACACAGCCTGACACAGGGCTTGAACTCACAAACTGTGAGTTCATGACCTGAGCCGAAGTCAGACGCTTAACCGACAGCCACCCAGGCGCCCCTATTTTACCCTGATTATGAAGATAACAAAACATTTGTTACTTTAAAAAAAAATCAAAAGGAAATTTTGTTACTTTTCTTTAAAAAAAAAAGTCTATGTACACTGAATGAGTATCACATAGGGATTTCATTAACACCTTTAATTTTTTTTTATCCAAAACTGAGTGAACTTGTTCCTATGAATCAAACTCAGATAATGAGTTTTATCATTTAGACTTTCACTGAGCTGTATGCAAACAGGAACCTGAAAACCATGGCTTAACCAAATAAGGCGTTAATTTTTCTCACCTAATAAGGAGACTGGGGGATTCAGGGAACCAGTTTTTCTCTTTCTCATTTCACGGATCTGAGTGTATAATATTTAGCTTCATGGTTGTAGGATAGCTGCTGTACCGATGGGCACTATGTCTGCATTCTAGCTGGAAAGAAGGACAAAAACACCTGTGCCACCTGAATTAGTCCATTTTTAGAAGCAAGCCAATAGCTTTTGCCTAGGAGCCTAATACAACCAATATATATATTGAATATAATTTTACTTGTATCTCTTTGGTTGGACCTATGCCTTAGAGCAATCCACTCTTTCTAGGAAAACTGGAAAACCTTGTTATTTAATTTATTTAGCTGGGCACATTGCTCTCCCAACCAAAATCAGAATTAATTTTGCGAAGAAGAAGGGGAAAATGGTTTTTAATGATTAGCATAGTCAATGGAATGGGTTTATTCTGATGGGTTTCTCTGCCAGCCTTTTTCCTTGAGGAGGTTCTACAAAAGTAGGCAAGGCACATCAGATCTCCCTGCAGAATTACAGACACGAATTGGCAAGGATGGTAGGAACCACATGATTGCCAACCATACAGTGCTGGATTGGGGTGAGAGAATAGCTGAACTTCAAGTTCAACTCTCTTTCTCTCTTAGGTTTCAATAGCTTTTTCATCATCCCCATGCAGATTTCTTGCTTTCAGAGTAAAGCCTTCTTTATATTAGCAGTATAGTTTGATGACATATATAATGTAGACATGGAATCTACATGGAAATAAAACACCATGTGAAGAGTCAAGCCTCCGGAGGTAGAAAACCTAGGTGGAAACTGCAATTTTGCCACTAATTAGCTGTGTGATCCAGGGAAAGTTGTTTAATTTTGCTGTGCCTCTGTTTTCTTCTCTGTCAAATGGTAACAGTATCCTTCTTGATAGATTAAATGAGTTAATATATGGAGAATATTAAAAATTTTTTTTCAACGTTTATTTATTTTTTTTGGGACAGAGAGAGACAGAGCATGAACGGGGGAGGGGCAGAGAGAGAGGGAGACACAGAATCGGAAGCAGGCTCCAGGCTCCGAGCCATCAGCCCAGAGCCTGACACGGGGCTCGAACTCACGGACCGTGAGATCGTGACCTGGCTGAAGTCGGACGCTTAACCGACTGCGCCACCCAGGCGCCCCAATATATGGAGAATATTTAGAATAGCACCTGCCACAGAGTTAACACTTGGCAGGTATTAGCTATTATTTAATTCAACACATTTTTTTTACCCCCCTCGCTGCCCCTTTGCACGCCCCTCCTCAAATATGTGATTTTTAACATCTGAGACTTCATCTATTTGGGAAAAAAATAATATGAAAGCTCTTGAGAACACTTCTAAGACATGTTTTAAGTAGCTACATGGTTGGATAGTAACTTATGAGTTACTTTGTCTCTTTGCATTATTATTTATCATATTAGATGAACATAAGACTCCCTGAGTTTGGGCACTGACTCTTCTATCCTTTGTATACACAGGGCCTGCCTTACGTATCCTGTGTGCGACATATACTCAGTAATATTTATTGATAATTATTATGGAAAATGGAGCTAACTGACAGATTGTTGTGGATTATGGTAATCAAAACTTTTTAAAAAAGACTCCATGAATTATGAGAGCTAGTATCTGGAAGGAATTCCAAGAATTTATGTAGCAGGAGAGGAACTAAAAGGTCATTCTGGCAAGGATGAGCAAGGCAGGGTGTGGTGGAATGCCACATGGAAAGGACAATAATCGACTGTGTACAGGGTATGGGGTACATGGAGGACAACTGGGCTGTTTGACCTTGACATGGTGGAGTAGTGAAGAAGCTGTTTGCACCAGTTGATTGAAGGCTTTAAATATCTGATGAATACTTTGAGCTATCAGAACTGATTTGAGAGACAGAAAAAAAACCAATTTCAGATTCTTTCACAGGAAAACACGAAGAATATTGCATTTTAAGAAGATTAGTTAAACAGTGGAATGCATAATTAATAAAATTCGCAAAAGAAAAACTGGAGGTAAAAAGACCTACTAGGAGATGATTAAAGTCCAGGGGGAGGTCTTAGGGAGAGGCAGCTTTTCTTCAAAGGCCTGAGATTAGAGGTACAGTTTCAATTTCTTTTTGAGGGCATAATGGCAGCTTCAAAAGACATCCTAGGCTCCTCCTAAATTCCCTAAGGAATTCTAAGCATTTTTCTAAACACTCAAAATCACTTAGGAAAGAATTACTCTTTCTAAATATAGAAAAATAAATTGCAAAGTAGGAAAAAGTCATTTGCTGGTGTATATAAACTTTTTAAGCCTAACTCCATTTTTAAAAGTTTTTTATTTGCTGGATTTTTTTTTATTGGTCCTATATTTTTTGAATTTTACTTTCAGAGCTGCAATTTTTGCTATCTGAAAATTCTTGAAAGGGTTTTGTATTCTTTTATATTTAATGCATTTCATCATTCTTACTAATCTGTTTTCCCTTGAAGTTAGAAAATTGCTGTGTATTTTTTTTCACCTTCTACATTGTTGATAGTAATGACTTTAGTTAATACTATAGCAATTCAGTGGAACTTATCAGCACAAAATCTTCTCAAATTCTCTTATAAGGTATGAACAATTCAATAAATATTTATTGATTGGCTTGTATTTATTTCCTAAGCATTCTGCTAATCACTGGTTATATAGTGATGAATGGAATAGACATAATCCACACCCTCATGGAATTCACTATGTAGATGATTAAACTGACAATAAAAATATAGGGATAAGTAGTGAATTCTGATGTGTTATGAAGGACTTGAGCAAATTTCTGAGATACAGAAGTGTGGGAATGTGGGAAAGTGAGAGGATTTGGACCTACTTCAGTAGGGTGTTTACCTCTAAGCTAGTGTTATTTTTTAAATAAATTTTAAAGTTTTTAAAAATGTTTATTTATTTATTTTGAAAGAGAGAGAGTGCAGGTGTGCAGAGGAGGGGCAGAGAGAGAGGTAGAGAGAAAATCCCAAGCAGGCCCTGCACTGGCAGCGCGGATGTGGGACTCAAACTCACCAACCCTAAGATCGTGACCCGAGCTGAAATCAAGAGTTGGTCTCTCAAACAACTGATCCACCAAGGTACTCCTCTAAGGAAGCGTTATTTAAATTGAGGCTGAAAAGATTTTTTGAAAAAGTTAGCCTTGTAAAAATTTGGCATTCTTAAACATAGGGTTTAAAGAAGAACTATATTGAACATTTAATTATAGGACAATTTATGAAGGCACAGACAGAGTTAAGGACAGTCAGCAAAGGAATGCCCTAGCTTAATGCCCTAGCTTAAAAACAGCAAGGACTTGTTACCACCCCTTGTCCTGGACGGGCAAGAACAGGAGGACAACACGTAACCCAGAATGAATTTGGCTGTAGCTGTAAGACATGATGGGGAAAAAGAAACAATGGCTTTGTGAAGAGGAAAGCATCACTGTCAGACCACAGCCCGGCAGGAAAGTAACCCAGAAAGTAAATTCTGCACTCTCAATCTCTTCTACAACATATGAAAAGTCTATTTAAAGGACTTCCAGTAGTAAAATAATTTTTAAAAGAACAAAGTTGGGAGATTTGCTTTATTTCACTTCAGATTTGCTTTATTTCACTTCAAGACTGTCTATAAAGTTATATTAATAAAGACAGTGTGGTGGTAGTGAAATAGTATCCATGTAGATCAATGGCACAAAAGAGAAAGTTCAGGAAAAAAAAATGCACACTTATATGGTCAATTGGTCAATTGATTTTTAATAAAGGGGCTAAGACAATATGTGGGGAAATGATAAATTTTCAACATATGGTCTGGAATGACTTCTCTTTCTTTCTCTGTCTCTGTTTCTCTCTCTATTCTTTGTCTATTTACTTAGGGAGTGGGGCAGATAGACAGAAACATGGGGAAAGACTAATTTTTCCTTATCTGTCAGTACACATAATTATAGAGTATTTGAGGTATTATTGACTTAAACATAAAAATGTAGATAGCAAACTTCTAAAAGAAAACATTAAATGAAAATCTTTGTCTTGCTGATTGGCAAATCTCTTCAAGTACAAAAAATAGTGATTTTAATAAAAGGTTAAACTTCATCAAAATTAAAAACTTCTGCCTATTGAAAGTCATCATTAGGAAAACAAATAGACAAGCCAAAGGCTAAGGTGAAATATTTGCACAACATATACCTGATGAAGAATTTCTTACGGAATATATACAGAACTCTACAACTTAAGAATAAAAAAATGCAACCAACCTAGTTAAGAACAGGCAAAAAAAGAAAAAAAAAAGAATAATCTTCCTTAAATGCAGATATATGAAAGACCAATAAGCACATGGAAAAGTGCTTAACATTATTAGTCATCAGGAAACTGCAAATGAGACCCCAGTGAAATCCTATTACATCCCCACCAGAATGGCTGAAAATAAAAAGGAGTAACAAGTGATCTCACGCATTTGGTGGGAGTTTAAAATAGTACAGCCACTTTGGAAAAACACCTAGTCTATGACCCAGCAATTCCACTCCTAGGTATTTATGCAAAATAAATAAAAGCATATATTAACCCAGCATTTGTGCAGTCATGTTTGTTAAAGCTTTATTTATAATTGGAAAAAACTGGAAACAGTCTCGTATTCAGGAGCAAACTGGAGCCATAGTCATACAGGGGGAATACTACTCAGCAGTGAAAGGAACGAGCGACTGATCCAAGCAAGCACCATCGTGGATAAATCCTTAAAAACATATGCTGTGTAAAGGAAGCTGTATACAAAGAGTATATGTCATGTCATTCATTTCTATGGATTTTTAGAACAGACAAAATCAAAATATGGTGACAATCATCTCCATAGCCTCTGGGGATTGGGAAGGGACATGGGGGATCTTTCCAGGGTTGTATTATTTTCTTTCTCTTGATAGGGATTCAGGTTATTTGAGGGTATGAATTTCCAAAACTCCCATAATAGCACATTTATGGATTTGTGCAACTCATGGCGTATAAATTTTGCTAAAAAAAAAAAAAAGAAACTAAAACATATGTTAAACTCTAGTTAATGGTATGCTTAGTAAAGTGTTCAAGGACAGTGTATACTGATGTCTACAACTTATTTGAAATTAAACCAAAACACAAAGGGAATTGACAGATAAGTAGAGAGATGGATTAATGGATAGATATGTAATGCATCAAAATGGCAAAATGTTAATCATAGAATATCTGTGGCAGATATATGGTGATCATTATACAATTCTTTCAAGTTTTCTGTGCGTTTGAAAATTTTGGGGGCAGATTACAGTGGATAGTTGGAAGAACCTAAATGCATACTTCCCTTCAGTTCTAACCCCACTTCCTACTCTGCTTTAAACTGATATATTAATTCAAATTATGAGAAAAGCAACCTCCCATAAGAATATTTAATAATTATGTTAGTGAAACATACAAAATGACTTTCCCATTCCATGACTGGCCTGGCCTGCCCAGTGTATTATTTTTCTTTTTTTTTTTAAGTTTTTAAATTTTTATTTATTTTGAAAGAGAGATAGAGAGGAAGCAGGGAAGTGGCAGAGAAAGAAAGAGACAGAATCCCAAGCAGGCTCTGAGCTATCAGCACAAAGTCCGATGCAGGGCTCGAACCCACAAACCATGAGATCACGACCTGAGCCTAAATCAAGAGTCGGACAGTTAAACAACTGAGCCATCCAGGTGCCCCCTCCCCCGCCCCAGTCCAGTATACTATTTTTAACATATGGAATAGGTAATGGTAAAGTAGCCTAATTGTATTTGAGCTGAATGTGTGTGCAGATTCTGAAAATGAGCCAAACCTGTCTGGTATATTCAGACATAAACTCCTAAGATTAACCATATTAATTTCTCCAAATGAGAAGCTTTTGAGGCAGAGCAATTCTTTTGGCATAGATGTGTAGTTAATAGGCCATTATTGTGCCTGTATCTTCCCCCCTTTTTGGTTTTATATGATCTCCCCGTCTGTTGGAGGTGATTGTTTGGAGGACTGGACTAGTTTAAAGTCTATACTTAATCTATCATGAATCTAGTAGCACTTGATATAATTGCCCAAAACACCTGAAGTTTTCTTACTAGAAAAGACATCGCCAATAATAAAGTTTTATGGGATACCACATGTGTTTTAACATTCAGACTTGGGTTTGCTGAGAACAGTTTTTTCTAGTCTGCCCTTGATGCTATCTTCAGTTGGTCTGTTTGCAGTGGCAATAGACCGTTTCTCCGCTACTGCTTTCGAGGAATTTGTTTTTCCCTCCAAAAAGTGGACTTGGAAATGGAGCACATAATTTTACTGAAAAGGATCATCTTTGAGAGGTCATTGTGTTAAATGCTTTCATCCTCTCACGCCACTTTTATGAAAGCCACTGGTCTCTTAGGGAATAGAGCAAGGGAAGTCAGGGGGGCAGAAACACAGAAAGACAAAAACAGCCTAGGAAACAGAGTGCTGTCAGTACTTCCATAACTCACAGCATTTTCTGGAACTTCATCAGGTGCCCTCTCCCTCTATTTTGCAGGTGGTTAGAGGCATAATTGGAGCCTAAAAAGAAATGTTGCCGCTGGAGATCAAAAGTTTAAAAACAACATTAATTATTGATGGGCCTAGATTCTGACAAGAGCATCCTTTGGGTCAGAGATGAGTCAAGAAGCACTTAACAAATAAGCAGCCTGGCAAATTCTCTTTGCAGTTCTTGATGGAACTAACGAAGTAAAAAGAAGTGGGACTTTATTGTCTACATACGCAGATCATTCATTTAAAAAAATATTACTGTATTATACAAAGCACTGCCTTGTGACCAAACATTTAAAATAATGTTTAAAAACATGAGCACGCAAAATGAGAGGCGGTCATTTGAACCAAGTGTGACATTCACCTATTGAGAAAAAAAGTATTTTTGTTTATCTTAACCTATATCCCTTTTGGCCATTGTATTGAGAAAAACCATTTGACTTCGTCTCAGACTGCATTCCTTTTAGCCATTGTAGACAAATCTGAATTTCTCCTAAGTAGGTCACAAATAAGTTATGATGTGGCTCGTTTCTATTTTAACAGCAGCACAGGAACAGACAGACGATCTCTTCGAGGGAGAGGTTTCTGGGTACCAGTGAGAGCAACTGTAGGAATCCAGGCATGAGGAGTTCTGGCTTTATTCTTTACCCCCCACAGGAAAAGTTCTTCGCCCCCAGCTTTGCCTCAGGCCAAAGCCATAAGGCCATAGCCTAAAGGTCCTGATGAATCCTTGTAGACCTCTGTGGTCAGAGTTTCTCGGGCAAAGTCAGCACAGAACAAATGCTTTTCACTTGATGTCTGCCTCTTGAAAGCTCAGGGCAAAGATATCTCTTTGCAAAAATAGAAAAAAAAATCTGAAATTATGCTTATATGGCCATTCTTCACTTCTTCCCATTTGTGTATGCAGCGTTCGCTAAATATTGTATTGCCTAGCAGGAAGTCAAATACAAGTGTCCAATGTGTCTTAAATAAAATAAGAGGCATGTTCATTTAGAGATTGTGAGTGATAATTCAACATGAAAATCTGGGGGCAAAGAAATGATCTTGGGAGCCCATGGGCAATGCTGGAGAATTGGCACATGGGCAGTCAGCAACCTGGCTTGCCTTCATTACCAGTGGGATGTACATTGCCTTTTTCTCCTGTCTTTATTCATTTTTCAACAGCCTGCCACATGCAATATGCCAAATCTCATATAAAAAAAGCCCCTATGCACGCACACACGCACACGCACGCACACACACACACACACACACACACACACACTCACACACTGGAACTAAAGAACCTTCAGCGGATTGCGGCGTAGACAGTAAAAACAGCCATCTGCACTGAAGCTCGGGATTTATTCAGTTACACTTGCCCGAGTTATTTGTTTGGCTTTGCAATGTAAAGAGTTCTGTTTTATTGTTGGAACCTTTCATGCTGTCGAATTGTTTTCAAAACTCTTCCCCCAGATGCGTTTGTCATGTACCAACAGTGAGCAAGCACCAGCTATGGAACACAAAAATGTGTGTGCATTAAATGGACGTTAAAATTTTTACCCAGGTTACTTGCCAGAATCAGACTAAGATTTCGGGTATTTAAAGGAGAGGTTAAAAAAAGTTTACAGGTTTAATGCCTGTGGCACACTGATCATTTTTCAAGGTCTTAAGGATTAAAGTGTATGAAATTCTTTGAAGCAAGTTTGAACAAGGGTGTTGGGAAGCATGAATGGCAGGTGGCTCATCTACAAAATGTCATCCAAGTTCAAGCTTCTAGACATGATGTTATCAACAGCCAACTCAGATTTCATGTTCGATCCCAAGGATTCTCACACTGCTATAATCAAGTCAGGTAGTGCAGGCAACTCTTCATTTAATGTAAGGTTTTTTAGTACTGTGTATGCTTCCTATTAAACTACATCGTTACTCTTGCATGGTATTTATTTGTGAAGGTAGCTTTTGTTCTCAAATGATCATTAATATTTATGCCAGAGAAAGGAAAAATAGGATAATGACTGAGAAAGGTAAAATATATTAATCAAGTACCACATACACAATTCTCTGATGCAAAGGCTCTATTCTTATCTATAGACATAAAGTTGGTAGACCTGAGATCAAAATGGAATGATTTCCTATTCTATCTCAGAATGTACTATTATATCACAATAAATCTACCACATGCCATCTTAAGTTTAATATACAAAGCATGAAAAAAATCCACAAAATTTGGAATTTTCATGACCAGAGAGGAATCCAGTATTTTGGGTGCAAGCCTTGTTTGATATACTCCTTCCGTAAGGGTTTCATACATAAGCACAGATGTATATGTATGCATATGTCTGCCTGTTTCTACACCTATCTCTATATCTAACTTGGAAAGTTGACGACCTTGGTAATAGCTGGCATATCTTATCCCAGTTCTAGTTTATAGTAATTATGAAAGCTCTAGTTTCCTCCCTAGATATCTATCTGCATTTGAATATTTTAAACATCCTTCAATTTGTTCCATTCAGAACATTTTACTGTATCAGAGAATCCAGCAGAAGACTACTTATAGTTTCTCTAATTTTTATAAATTTTAACAAGATTTCTCCTTTCTTTCTTTCTTTCTTTCTTTCTTTCCTTTTCCTTTCCTTTTCCTTCCTTCCTTCCTTCCTTCCTTCCTTCCTTCTTTCCAAGTGTCAATGTTTGGTTGAAAATAAACTGTGCTTTCACTGTTTCCAAAAAAAGAATGCAAATGGAAATTCAAAAGATATTACATAAAAGCATATCCAAATAAAACCCTGTATGAGACACATGAACATCAAAACCAACACTCTGAATTGTAAAATCAGGCTCAAGGCCATGTTGATATGTGTAGTCATATAGTCAACTGACTGAGGTTTATCGTCTTAGTTTTTCCTGCCTGAATTATTCCATGTCTCAGATTCAGAAAGGAAAGAGATGCTGTGTCTTTCATTTATAAGTTGCATTCATAGGTGACACAATGTAGATGACCTTAATATCTTATTCCCAAGTGCTTGCCAGGGGACAGCTGCTTCTGTTGAGAGCATGGGCAGATTCCCTTTCTGGAAGCAGCCTGAGGGGATGGGTTGGTTTAGGTTCACAGTTCGAAAGCTCATTGTGGGCTCAGAGAGAAGTTTTTCCTTTTCAACATAACAGAAATCCAATCCAGGAATCTCTTTTTATTTTGGGGAAGGAAATGGGGAAACAATAATCAGGAGCAGGTCTCAGTTCAGTGTGGGTTCCCGAATGCCTCTCTGTTCCCTGTTTCCTCTTAGCAGTTCCTTTTCCATTGGGAATTTGAAAAATGGTGGCTTACGTCTTATCTTGCAGGAATTTCTTGCATCTGGTAACAATTGGTGCCTGGAGGTTAGCAGCCGGCCAATGACTTTGGAGTCCTGGCAAGCTGCTACACATATTCAGGGTCCTAGGACCTAGATTCGAGTGAGACCGGGATGCATACCATGTCCATCTATGAGTGCATTGCTTTGCATCTGTTCAGCTTTGTTTTCCTGTGAGTAAAACAATGACCATTGCTAATTTATATGCTTTCTGAAAATATTGCTTTGTTGAGTATAAAATGTGATTTCTTTGTGTCATAACACTGCTGCCAAACAGATGCATAGTTTGCATGTATCAGTGTAACATTTAAACCAAAAAAGACAGTGAATTAATTGTATTTTAGATAAGATTTAAATGAAGGAAATTGGAGTGGCTCAGGATGGCTGTTTGGAATGCAAAAAGACTTTGTCTTGTTGTTTACATGGCTTGCCGTTTAATTTATATTTGAGCATCTCCTGTGCAGTCCCTGACGTTTATTCTCTCATTCAAAAACAATTACTAGATGCCTACTCTGGATAGACACCGTGTTTGATGGTTGGGTCATAATGATGAATTTACAAGTCAGAGAAATGTGGAAATACCAAGGAGATTCCAGGGAAAAATAAAAACAAGCCAAAACAAAAAGTTGAGGAAATTGACCTTTCACTGTGCTAAGAAGTATTAAAACACTTGAAATTATTTGACAAATAGGGAAAGTTAAGGATTGGCTCCATAAAGCCCTCCAAGTGTTCAAGGTAGGCTTATTGAGAGCATTTCGTATTTACAGAAAATGGTAGGAGGCTCAGGGGGTCAGGCTGGTTGCAAAGAAGACTTGGGTTTCACATAACAATTGTTTTGACTTTAAAGCTAGCATTTTTAAGGACGGGTATGAATTCTCCCTCCTTTGCTGGGGGAACATTGAGCTACCTTCCTACTCTGTCTTTGATGATTTAGGCTTTATCTGCAGTAGACAGAGAGACTGGACCAGATAGCCCCTCTTGGTCCTTTCCAGCTTTTATGATTCTTTGATACACATGTTGGAAAACAGCTTTTGCCAAAAAGTAACTTGCCATTGCTTGGTTCTTTATGATCTTTCTTTTCCAGTTGGTCCAGAGTGAGGGGAGGCTTAGTCAAAAAGGAAGGAGTTGAAGGTGACAGTGAATGTCATAAAGGGCACAAAACGTGTGCTGCAGGTCGGGACCTGACTCATCATACTACTCTCTGTTTGAGTTATTAGGCCACATTTCACTCAACGATTAAACATGTCATCTCAGGGAGAGTCACTTTTTATTGTAGCATTGTCCTTTGCAGTGCCATAATTAAGCTTCTGTCACTGTTTCTCTTCTAAACTCCTATTTTTTGAATTTATGAGTTGAGGCTAAAAATTCCCACCAGGCTGAAACTTGGAAACTACAATCAGATCTTTGTACCTGTTGGGTTTCTGTTTTTGCTTTTGTTTTGTTTTGGCTTCTGAAAAGGAAGAAGTCCTGCTGAGCTTAAAGAGGACCTAATGTGGAGAAAACTAGAAGATTTCCCTCCCAGTTTCAACTCAGTTTTGCTTAATGAACTTTCAGCTTATAGATGGTGAGCCTTTAAATCTCAGATATGTGCCTGAGAGGACGATTGAGAAATAGATGAAGTCTCAGAGGTTGTGTCTCATCTTGACCATAAATAATGTTTCACCAATACGCTCTAAAGAAAGGCTATGGATTAAATAACTGAAAGTCCTTTCATGGAATTAGTGAGTTTTTGTAATTAATTTCATAGCCATTTTTGAACTTTCATATTCGTTTAGCTTTATGCCACACCTCTAGAAGTCTGGTCCGAAGAGCATCTATGAGTGATGGTAAAGAAACAGACCTTAAAAGTAATAAAAAGTAGCAAAAGAGAATCAATTTATACATATCTTATTCAGTTTGCATGGTAGGAAACTGGGAACACTGACTTCATTGAATACTGTATTCCAAAAGCCAAGAACAAGCTAAGTAGAAATGCTACCTTAGTCCTAGGGGTCATTGGATCCAGGAAACAAAACCGGAATCAACGGAATTTTCTTTGTTTTAAAATAAATGATTTGGTATATCTCTCAAGATAATTGACTTTTTTCCTAGGCACTCAGAGAGTCCAAATATAAGGGAAGAAAGTAAAATTCACAAGGTTATGAAAACATGAAAGGTAAACCTTCATTAATTCTTGTCTCTTGCATTTGTGCCTAGGTGTATCTGACCCCCAGACCTGAAATCCTTCACAAATATCAGCATTCTTATATTTTTCTTCTTTTCCCTCAGTCAGATCTTCTTACTATTTAGCATGAATCTCCTTGCTTCTGAAGCTTTTGATTCTTTTTTTTTTTTTACATCAAACGTAATATTATTTAAAAGTAGATTTGATTAAAAAACATGTATATGATTAAATATATATATATATATTATGCTAGAAGGGAAATGTTTTATGTTTCTTTTCTGTTCTCGTTCTTTTATTCCACATGAATAGGTTTACCAGTTTTATTTTTTATTCTCAAACCAACACAATTTCATGTTAAGCTGGACAAATTTATTCAACTCCAGTTCAAGCACTGATTTAAAAAATAAATAAATAAAGCAAGGTCAGTCTAGCTTTGGTTTTTTTTATGTTTTCTTTTATAATAAATTCTCTCTCAAATGATGCCTATGTGTATATTTTGACATAATCATGGGTACAAATGTGCAATGCCTGAAATCTAAAATGACACTGGAATATCTTTTCTTGCATTAGCATTATTTTAGCATTCCTACAACAGGGGATGGTTTGGAGAAATGCAGAGGCTTTCAGTTTATATATACACCTCTGATTATTATTCCAGTACCTCGAGCTACAGATCCAATCTCATATCATGATGGATGCGTCTCTCAGAGTTCAAAAGAAGTGTTGGCAAAGAGAAGGGCTTTAAATAAGGCAACCACGAGAGCCCAAGATGTAAAATTCAAAATTGAATGCCATAGTGTTAAATGATGATCTAGTTTTCCTTTTGACTTCTGCAGCAATAACTGAGGTATATTTGGGGGTCTTCACATATAGTGTCACGTATGAAAACAGTACTAGGAGTCCAGAACCACAGTGACTATTAGAGTCGTGTTCTATCTTGTATTCTGTTTTAATCAGTGCCTTCAAGAGTCCCATCCTGGGAGGACAGAGGTGTGATCACTTTAGGGGAAATATATAAGTCAGTATGTGCTAACGAGGAAGAAGTATTAGGCAAATGTGGCAAGAAAGGAAGAACATGAGCCTGCTGTTCTCATTTTGTTTCAGGTATTTTGTCCTATGAGGCGCAGTCAGAAAGCTGCCGATGAGAGATTTGGGGCAGGTATTGGCATAGTTGGTCTGTAGAATGTTCTCATAAATGTAATGTCATCAAAGTAACTGCAGACATTGTCAATTGCTGAAGATTTTTCCACATTTAAACGTAAGAAGCAAAAAAATAGTCTCCTGGTTTTCTTGCATATATGATGTGTTTATAATAGAAGTGTTCGGGATGTGACAGAAGTTAGTAGACTATTTCAGTCTCATCCTTGGTTAAAAAACAAACAAAAAGAATGAAAAGAGGAGGGAGGTAACGAAGGATTCATCCTTTGAGATACGATACCGCGCTTTCAAGATTTCCAAGTTTAAAAGGATAATAACTCTTCACTAAGCTAACATGTAACTGATTATCAACAGTGCTGTGCAAATTAAATGATTAAAACAAAGAGGAATGGAGGGAGGAGAGGTGCTGACAGGTGTGGTTGTGGCCCAAGAGTGCTGTGTCTTGAGACAGAGGCTCCTGATGGGACTAGCAACCATGCATGGGGGAACACGTTGTTCCCACGCATGAGGGAACCAAAGACCAATTTTGGTTTTGTACTTAGGTTTGCCTGAGGTTGGACTTGAATACAGTTCTGGTAAGTTCTGGCCAATGGTCCTTAAGATAAATACTCCACCTTTCAAAACTCTGTTGATTTTCTTTGTTAGATAAGTTATACTAGTTAGTGAACTACTGATGGATCCAGCGCCTAGAGATTAGAGTTAGGCTGTCATTTATGGGCTTAGGGCATCTTTGCTCCTGTTTTACTAAATGAGAGCATTTAATGGTGTCTAACATCTCTGTACCTTATAAAATGCATTGTACCAGAAGATAAAACTTATCTTTCCACTTACTTGTAAGAACTCCACGGTAAATCAGGAAATACCAGGTGTATATCTCTTGCTATCAATATGCACAAACTGATAATCACTTTATAACAGTAACTTGTGGATTCTTTTTTTTTTTTTTTATCAGAATCATGAATCGAGTTAAAACCATTTGCAAAAGCTATTGTCACCTATTGGTTCCTTGGCATGGGTCACTAATTTTCTTCAGTAATTTTCTTCAAAATGTGACAGTTACGGTGTTTCAGGAGAAATCTGGCTGAAGAGAGCCGAAGGGGACTCTTTCCCTTGAAAATAAATATTTCCATTTAGAATGTGCCTGAGTCATTCTCAGGGACAAAACCCTGGGATAGAAACCGCAGGGCTTTTGTAGAGTGTTTTCTCCCTGCACAGCTTTCGTTGTCATATGCTGAAAAACTAAATTATAATCTCACATTTTCTTCCTCCCTCATTCTTCTTGCTCCTAAGTTGTAGAGTTCTCAACTTGAGAACTTATTTTCCCCTTTCAAAATGTTCATTAAAGCACAATGACTCTCTCCCTTTTGATGTTGCCAGAGAAGCAGGAACACTATGTAATTAAGCTTCTGTTTTAAAGTATTTCTCTCAACAAACACAGGCTTCCAGGACTAAGACTGCATAATAGATGTTATTAACTGTATGTATAAATAGGAAATGTGTCTCACAAAGCATTATATTCGCTGAATGAGTTTGCCTTATTCCAAAGTCATCTTTTTACTAATGACTCATGAGTTTCCTTTCCATTATTTAAAAATAATGTAATCATAGGCTATTCTGTAATAATTTGACATATCTTATATTCATATCAGAACCTATTAATTAGAGACAACATAGGTATTTATAATGTGCCTTTATTATTCAAGGTAATCCCTTTAATCCTATTTAAATGGCCAGATAAAAATTAATCCCTTCAAACATCTTTATAAACAAACATTTAAATTCATCTATTTTCATCTTTGTTCTCAGCACCTACTCTCAAAGCTTTCATGATTGAGGTTGATAGAAGCAGTAAACAAGCAATCCGGGAAGAATAATATGCAAATTATTTTTCTTTGCAAAGAAATAATATGCCTTTACAAAAGAGTTCTCCTGGTCTACAGGGGTCTAAAATCACAGAGAATTATTTTAAAGAGTTTAGTAATGTCCTTAGAAATTAATGATGCAATCATTCTTAGGGCACAGGGTAGTCGTAGGGGTCCTTGACTCCTCTTATGAACCTGTCTGTCTCATAAAATAAGCAGATGTCTATTTGAAGACTTTTTGGCCCAAGAGAACCAGGGCAGTACAAGGCCTTGAGGTTTCTCAGAGGGTCCTTTGGACCAGGCATTTACTAATGTAAAAATAACAGAGGGAAGCCATGTTGAAGGCAATTTTGGATACTTTTTCTGACACTGTGATCCGCGCACACGCTAGGTCACTGGAAACAGGAGAGGAAGCAATTGTTTTTCCCTGCTGTGAGCAATGGATTTGAACATGCCTCACACTGTTCGCACGCTGAGTTTTCTTTCCCTTTCCTTTCCCCATAACACAAGTGTAAACTGAGCTCATGAAAGTCCTCTGGGTACTAGAAACAACACGGCCTATCCACAGATGAACTGATTATCTTGTTTCATTTTTTTCCCTCTACAATTATGCAGAGTCAATCAATTAAATAATGATAACTTACTTAAACCAGAGAGTACTGAAAAATACCTGGCATTTATTTATTTTTAGTTTTTGAATATTTTTGTTATAGAGTATAGAAAACTTGAGGAACATAGTACAGTCAAAGATAATAAAATAAACATCATCAATAATCCTAAAACTAAGAGATAATCATGTAGTTTTATTTCATTCCAGGCTTTAATATGGCTTCACAATTGGGATCATGCAATAGCCATGGCATTATGTCTTTTTTCATGTTATTAATAATTAGTTACATGGCATTTCCTCTCTACCATTTCCTTTTCTCACCTCTCATGAATTGCCTCCCTCCCACCCCAACATCTTTCTTTTGTTTTTAGCTGAGGATGGTATTGAAAACACAGGCTTGGTCCATTTTGGGGAGTTTATTTTCTTGGGTCTCTCCCATGTATACATGAGGTATACATGTTAATAAACTTCTGTTTATTTTTCTTTTGTTAGTCTTTCCTTTATTACAGGGGGTCCCAGCCAAGAACTTGGAAGGGTAGAGGGAAAATTATTTGTCAGTTTTTACAAACCCATTACCTATTGCAAAAGATCATAGTGGAAGGACACATTTAGGAATTCCCTAAGGTTTCTCTTGACCAGGAGGAAATGCAGTATTGAGGGAAAATATCCATAATCCCACAGAATTCATTCTCCTTCTCTAAAAAAGGGGCTTGGCAGGACTGGTAGTCAAGAGCTAACATAAGTGATATAAAGATCTCTGAAAGAAAAGGAAAATATAGGGAGAGCTGTATTAAGAGGTCCCAGGAGGTTCCTGCTATAAGTTCTTAGTATATGGGCCAAAATACATAAGTATTTAATATTGCTCATTTAAAAATTCTTGAAATAGTGAGTTCTTGGCTTCAGGCCTCTGAATGGAACTGGGAAAATGATTTAAAACTCAAGGATAATCTCTTAGGAATGGGTGGGAGAGAATATTGACTACGGAAACAAAGGACATCGAATAAATTTGGAGAAGTTAAAGCAAAGCCAAGGTGCACAACAAAGTATACAGACTATTCCAGTTATCTTATTTTTGCTTTGCCATTAAATATTGGGTTGGGGTTAGGGGTTACCTAACCTTGAGGAACCACATCTGAACCTGATGCAAAGACCTGTGCATCACCAAGGGATCCCAGACTTTATCCGGATGTCATGCCTGTCCACTGGAAAACTGTGGCCAGAAACTGTTAGCTGCTCACCAAAACTCATTTCCTCTTCTTCCCATTACACAGATGGACTGTGTTTCCCACCCTTCCCCACAGGGTGGTGTGGTCATGTGACTGAATTCTAGTCCATAGAATGCGTGGAAGGGGTGTGAACCACTTCTAAGCCTACATCCCCCAAACCTTGTAACATGATCCTTTGTGCCGAGGTATCCTTGAAAGCCTGTTGCTGAAGACGGCAGGACCTCTGACAATCTGAGTCCCTGAATTGCTATTTGGATCACACTTCTCCCACCAGCCCCCTCTGAACTGGAACCATCTTCAGCCTTCACGTGAGCAATAAAAACAAAAACAAAAACAAAAACTTCTGTGTTTGAGCCATTATCCATTTGTGGATCTATTTGTTATAGCAGTTACCCACTTTAAATAATATAGGGAGGGTCTTGACAAATGGCCGAAAAGATGACCAAGCATCTCGAGGCTTCTTTGCGTGGTAATTGCTTACAACCTCAGGTGAGGGGGGAGATCTGCTCTCCTTCATCAGTCTGGAGGAAAGTTGTTGCCCTTTTGGTGGTTTGTGTTCATTCTTAAAACATGGAAGGCCAACTCCCCTGCCCTCCAAAACCACATGGAATTGGTTGTATACTGGAAAAAAAACAAATGTATTACCTGAAGGAGGGACAAGGACACTCAGTAAGCAGAAATAATTTTGAAAAGTGTAATCTGAATGTACCAATATAGATAATTCTCTGCCATACATAGCATGATCACCTTAGTTTAAATATTTTTGAGAGAGAGAGAGAGAGAGAGAGAGCACATGCGTGTGTGTGTCTAGGGCCAGAAAATAAGCTTTATTTTTCATCTATTGTCTAAAAATTTAAAACTATGGGCATTTATTATTTAATTTATTTATTTTTAATATCAACAGTTAGATTTTAGGGGATGACATTGTGGGTCAATTCGTTTCCTACTTTATAATTTTTTTTTAATTTTTTTTTTCAACGTTTATTTATTTTTGGGACAGAGAGAGACAGAGCATGAATGGGGGAGGGGCAGAGAGAGAGGGAGACACAGAATCGGAAACAGGCTCCAGGCTCTGAGCCATCAGCCCAGAGCCCGACGCGGGGCTCGAACTCACAGACCGCGAGATCGTGACCTGGCTGAAGTCGGACGCTTAACCGACTGCGCCACCCAGGCGCCCCTCCTACTTTATAATTTTAAGTATAAAAATTAATTTTAAAAACTGTGAAACAAGTGATAAAAGATCATTTTCCTTACTGAACATAGTAAATGTGGCTTGTTTTTTCCTACTTCTCCAATACTTTCTCATGTTGCTGATATAATTAAGGAAGAGGTTCAGATTATTTTGAAATGATTACTAATTATTAAATTACTATTTCTGCCATTATATATGAAATCCTTCAATATTATTTATTTTACATTTGATTTTGTTTAATATATTTATGAATTTGGGGCACCTGGGTGGCGCAGTCGGTTAAGCGTCCGACTTCAGCCAGGTCACGATCTCGCGGTCCGTGAGTTCGAGCCCCGCGTCAGGCTCTGGGCTGATGGCTCGGAGCCTGGAGCCTGTTTCGGATTCTGTGTCTCCCTCTCTCTGCCCCTCCCCCGTTCATGCTCTGTCTCTCTCTGTCCCAAAAATAAATAAAAACGTGGAAAAAAAATTAAAAAAAATATATTTATGAATTTAACTCTGATTTAGTGAAATTAAACATTAACTTAGTCCTTTATGCTCTGGCTTGTGCTTCTCCTTTGATTCATTGCGTGATCATCAGAAGTGTGTTTTTTGAGTAGGTTTTCCTGGAATATAATGATATATTTTCCAAGCCCTCTATCTGAGAATATTTTTCATTGCCTTTTTACGTGAAAAAAAAAATAACTTGGCAGACCACGGAATTCTTGGATCTCATCTTCTCCTACTCAAAACTCTCAAAATTAATTCAATGTTTTCTGGCACTCAATAATGAGAAGAAAGCTAAGGCTGGTCTAATTTTTATTTCCTTGTAATTTTTTTCTTGCCTAATCGCTGAGAGGATTTTGTATTTACCATTGAAATTCAAAATTGCTGCCAAGATATTTCTAGGTATTTGCTATTTTTCATATACAGTATTCCATCAATTGTAAGATGCACTTTTTTTCCATTTCATGTCTCTGAAATTAGGATACACATCACAATCAATGATTAGAAAATATGTTTTAAATTCTTTTTTTCAAAGTTTGTTTGTTTATTTATTTATTTATTTATTTAGAGACAGAGAGAGAGCAAGTGAGGGGCAAGAGAGACAGAGGGAGAGAGAGAATCCCAAGCAGGCTTTCCACTGTCAGTGCTGAAGCCGATGTGGGATTTGAACTCACAAACCATGAGATCATGACCTGAGCCGAAATCAAGAATCGGATGCTTAACCGACTGAGCCACCCAGGCGCCCCAGAAAATCATTTTATGTCATAGTTCAACGGGCAGCATTTCTTCTGTCATACCCCACCTGAAAATAGTGGTATATTTTAGAATCAGTGGTAGCCCAAACTTGATGAAATAATGAACTATGGTTTCTAACATTATATTCTCTTTGTGTGTGTCCCTTCGCTGCTCCTGCCTTGATTAATGGACAACATGTAACCACTGAGTGCGTTTCTGTTACTGCCCTTTTTATATTCATCGCTTTGACCTATTTCTTTGCCCTTTCCTGTGCTGTATGTGAATGTTACTTTTACCATTATATCCTTTATTCCCTGGATATGTTTTTATGTAGCGTAACTATTTTTCCTTTGATACTTTTAGATTAATATTTTAATAAACCTTTAATTAATATTTTTTAAAAAATAGAAATGATACTTGCACATGGTAAAATTTTCATACAGTGATAAGGGCATATTATATTAATGTAATATAAACTTGACATATATAACTCTGTCACATTCTTTTCAAAACTACTGTATACTACTAATTTATAGTTATTTATAATATCTTCTTGAGCCATTCCCTCGAAATGGACATTGAATTGTGTCTTGCCTTTTGTTATTGTAGACAGTATTACAATAAACATCCTCGTACGTAAGTTTTTCCATTTCTGTAGGTGGTACCTATAAAATGATTTCTAGAAGTGAATTGATGGCTGAGAAACGAGTGTGTATGTTAAATTTGTATAGAAGGTGCCAAGTGCCCACCAATGAGTTTATGACAGTTTTTGTTTCTGGCAATGGTCTTCGAATAAGCCTTTTATCCCTGTTACTCGCCCACATTGTATGTTATCAAACTAATTGTCTTTCCCTGAACTGAATTTGGAAAACATTATCTAAGGGGTTTTAATACCCATTTCTTTAGTTCTAAGAAGAAGAGTTTGAGTAATTTTCATGAGTTTCGAATCCATTGCTATTTGTTCATGTTCATTATGTTCACCTTTTTTCTTATTATTTTTCCCATTATGTTCATTAATTTGTAGGAGATAATTATATTAATTTTTTCATGAAATAAACACAGTAATTTTAATGTTTTTTAAGTTTTATGGTCTGCTTAAAGCAGCCTCATTCCAATATTATTTTTTTTAAATAGATATCTTGTTCTATTACTGTTACAGTTCCCTCTTTTTACTTGTTTGTATAACTTGAATCCATCTGAAATTTATTTTAGTATAGAGAGCTAGACATAGATTTAGCTTATGTTTTTATAACATAAAATGGACATTCTAACATCATTTTATTAAATAATCACTTTTCCCAATGTCTTGATTTAAAATGTCAATAATTATAAACTATTATTGAATAATGCATTTTTCATACTTCTAAAGTCTCTGTTCTCTTCAATTGATATGCTATATGTTTCTGGATAAGCATCAGTTTATAGTTTCTATAGCTTTAAAATACATTTTGTTTTATTATCTTGTATGAATGTTCTACTTAGATTCTCCACCCCCCACCCATACACAATTTTCATGTTTGCTATCAGGCATCTCTTTTCTCTCCAATAATCACATTGATATTTACATTGAAATTACATTTGATTTATAGGTTCATTTATGGAGAATTTCATTTATACAGTATTAATTCATCTATTTAAAAACAGGTTTGGGGCACCTGGGTGGTTCAGTCAGTTGAACGTCCGACTCTTGATTTCCACTCAGGTCGTAATCCCAGGGTCGTGGGATCAAGCCCTGCATAGGGGTCCATGCTAAGCATGGAGTCTGCTTAAGATTCTCTCTCTTTCTCTCTCTCGCTCTCCCTCTGCCCCTCTCCTATGCTCACAAGCCCTCTCTGTCTCTCTTTCTAAAATAATAAATAAAGAAATAAATAAGTAAATAAATAAATAAATAAAATAAAAACAGGTTTTATCTTTCTGGTTTCTCCCTCTTTTATGTCCTTTAACAGTTTAAATTATTTTTTTTCCAAACAAGTCATATGTATTTACTGTTATATTGTATCTCTAGTCACTTTGACTTTTTTTTCTTCTTTTTTTTGTTACTTCTTAAACTGTGATATTTCCTTTCCTTATATCTTCCAACTCATTTGTGAACGGGAAAGTTATTGATCTTTGTATAACACCTTTCTGAGTTACTGTTATGCTTTACTTGTTTTTTTAGTTGATTCTCTTAGAGTTTCTGTGTACATAATCATATTATTGGCATATGGAAATAATTTTGCCCCCTCTATTCCAATATGTAGATCTCATGTATTTCCTTCAGTTCTGATTGGCCAGGATTTGTTCCAATTGATTGGTATATGAGTCACACAGTTTTTAAAAATATTTTGCATGTCACTTCTTGTGTTACATGACAGATTTCTATTCTTCATCAGAATAGAAGGTATATGTATATGTGGTTCGTAATGAAATCTTGTAATGTTACTGCACTTTATGTCGCAATTTAGCAGGTATTTCTTTCATTTTCATGCTGCCCCCAAGTTGATAGCTTGGTTACTTTGACATTCTCTCCATCTGCTTCTTTCAAAGATGGCTCATCTGAAGGCTTTCCCTTAGGGTTTGCTTCACCTCAGACTGCACATTAAAAAAAAATGTTAATTAGGGGAGCCTGGGTGGCTCAGGTGGTTAAGCGTCCACTTCAGCTCAGGTCATGATCTCATGGTTTGTGAGTTCGAGCCCCGTGTGGGGCTCTGTGCTGATGGCTCAGAAACTGGAGCCTGCTTCAGATTCTGTCTCTCTGTCTCTCTCTCTCTCTCTCTGCCCCTCCCCTGCTCATGCTCTGTCTCTCTCTCAAAAATAAACATTAAAAAATTAAAAAATAATTAATATTTAACAAGATAAAATAATACTTGCACTTGGTAAAATTTTCATATAGTACTAAGTGTACATATTAGCGTAATGTAACCTTGACATACATAAATCTGCTACATTCTTTTTAACCACGGTATATAGTTATTTCTAATACTTCATTTAGCCACTCTTTCATAAAAATGTATGGAAAAGCATTGTTTAGACCACCTTGTGTATTGCCCACACTTTCAGATGTAACTATTCAAACTATGACAGAGCTGCTTAGGACTTTTGCTGATTCGACATCCAGAACCTTTAAGAAACACTGCATCTTAGAGGAGAACCATCGAATTTTGTGCATGTTCTTGGGGCTCTTCTTTAATTTCAACCTAAATTCAATGTATTTGGCAGCTAGTTTTTATAAACTGAGGCCTGGGGTTTTGACTATGTCTTGGTTTTATAAGGATGGAGATTATTGTTTTTAGCTTTTTATTTTTCAATTTTTTTGATGCGAACGATAGAAGTGAAGAAAAACTCAAATCATGCGACAGTCTTCATTCCTAATGCAGCTGGTTTGCTTTATACTTTATCTTTTAATAAAGCTCTCTTTCATCTTATCTCGTTTGATAAAGTTTATGTTTTCTTATGTTTTATTGAGAACACAAAGTAATGCATTCTAAAATTGATGCATTTTTCATTTTTCTTCTTTATTGAAAAAATGATTTTTATAGGTGTCATTCCTTCTAACTCATTAGACCAATTTTTCCTTCCTTCCAGCTTATAGATTTTTTTTTTAAATACATAATCACCATCTAGTTTGTTGTTTGCTTCGCTTATACTTGAAAGTGGGGAGAATTTGCCGGGTCTTGCCAGACAACAGACTGTGTATAACCTCTTTGATATTTTTTATGGTTAATGTGGGGATGGGGTGGGGTGTTAGAATACACTGTTCAGGGTTTTTCCTGGAAATAACATGATGTTCGTAGCCCCCAGCTAAATGTGTAGTCTGGCAGACATTTATCTAATGCAGCTTGGCTGGTTTGAGGTGAGATTAACTTTGTCGTTGAGTAGTAAGTATGTGTCTTTCTCTTTACTAGCTGGTTCTCTAGCTGTTTGCATACCAGAGTTCTACAGCAATTTATAATTTTTAATTTTCTGAGGCAGACGTTTGACTATCTGCTAGAGTCGTCATTTTAGAGTGTAGTCTGGCCTCGAGTAAGCCAACTCACCGTTTTAACATCCACACAATAAAAGACCTTATGGGTCAGTGTAGTCTAAACAAAGCAAGGCCTTCGAAGCACGAAACAACTGCCATGTCTTTTTGTGGTTGTTGGTATAAATGGCTAGCCTTGAAAATGAATCCCATTGCTTTATAAATTATTTGAATCCCGCACTTATGGAATTATTAAAGGCTTTGAAAGCCTTCCTGTATATTATTGAATTTCATGGGGGAAATTATAGGCTAGCTCAGTGTTAAAAATGTGACTCTTTGAAGATCTGGACATTGTTTTGGCCCCTTACATGTCATGATTTTTTTCTCACAAACTTCTTGAAGAACTTCTGTTTTGTTGTTGTTGTTGTTGTTGTTTTCAGAAACAAATTATCTGGTTTATTTCTTGCCTCAGTTTGCTGCCTCTTGGTTTTGTTAATACTCCTTTAGCTATTTTACTGTTGTGTAATTTGAATCACGTCTGGGCTAAGCAAAGGAAGCAAGAAGAGAGGAATCTGATTTATGGTCTTGCATTCGCCTCATCAACACTTTGAAATGTTTGGACCTATTTCTCTACTACTAAGAAGAATAAAAGGGTCCTCTTATGTTTGGTGGTGATATTTCTATTTCTCAGCAATTAGAATACTTTCATCTGGGCTTTGAGATGTTAAAATCATTTACAGAAGTGTCAGAGCTGGCGCACAAATATATTCAACCCAACTCTCCTTTTAAGTGGAAATTTTCATAACAGTTGAGTCAGTGCCTAATTTGATTCTCTGTCAAATGCCTGTGGTTTAGGCTAATCCATGCCAGGCTTTTACCTCTACTTTTTAAGTAATCAAACGTTGCTTGGATGTGCAAGTTAGTCTAATTCTATATTCATTCACTGAACTATAATGTCACTCTGAGAAACTCTTATATAAATGATGCCCTCCCCTACCACTGAGAAGTGGATCAGAACGCGACACTCAACCTCTGTCCACACAGGCAAAGTGAAGTGCAGCCCTGAATCAATTAGCCAGATATTTCAGATAAAACTAATCTATTGAGGGGGAAAGTAGGAGTTTGAGGCTGGATTTTTTCCCCCCAAATTGGCTAAATTCAGCAGATAACTAACTGCTCAACTCACAGGTAATTGGCAGCTTCTCTTTGTGGATGTAGGTGTCTAGTCTCAGTCTTTCAAGTATTCAAATCCTTGGAATAAAATCCTATTAGAACTAGAGTTACTCTCTCCAAAAACTCTACTCTATTCTCGCTGAATTTAAACTTCTCTCCCCCTGACAGGTCAATCCTCTTTCCTTTCAGGATTACCTAATTCAGCAGGAAGGGCTAAATTGATATTTAAAGCCACTCTCCCTAAAATGCCTCTCCTAATTTTAACAAGAAAAGAAGAGAAAGAAAAGAAAAGAGGAGTTCTTTTTCATTTTAAAGCCTCCCTCCTTCTCTCTTTTCTAGGTAGATAGCGCCAACATCTATGAGCTTCATCATTGGTAATGTGTTTGAATGAACACCAGCCTCTTTTCTCAGTAAACTAGATAAGGTAAGGTTTTCTTGGGATTAAAAATTATCATGGGCACGTTTGAAAACATGCCTGCAGTTAGTCACTGAGGCCATAATGAGAACATAATATTGGTTGATAATGAAGAGATGTCCCATATTTCCAAAGTATTTACCATGTAACTGGGGTTCAAGCCTAACTGGCAGAGAGTCCAAGAATATTCTCACAAATACCATACCTGCCATACTAACTTGAGGAGGAACGCCCAGAAAATGGATGAAATTCATCAGATCTTGTGGACTGGAGCAAGAAAGCCTCAGGGATTGATTTTCAAAGGCAAGTTTATAGCTTAAGTGACCAAAAAAAAAAAAAAAAGAGGCAATTCTTTGTAATGGTGGTGGGGGAAAGGTATCAAATATAAAATTTAGGAAAGAAAGAAGGTAGCCAAGCTTAATATAAAGTCACAGAAAGCCGAGTTAGTCTGAAACAGTAGGTTTTACCTCTAGGAAAATAAAGGAATCAGACCAACAGGTCAGGAGGAGATGCTCCTGGCTTTTTAATTCATATAGGTTTTCTGGCGGATTTAAGGCACACATTTCCAAGGTGTCCACTGAGCTGCATGGCCTTGCCACTTCCAAGATGCTGACATAAAGAGAACAGCAGGTGCTAAAGTAAAATTTACACTGATCTGGTCATAAATGCCTAAATGACAATTCCTTGGGGTTCATGTTTTCTTCCTCTCTTGGGTCAACTTGAAACTAAGACACTCTATTTTAATTTCTTGATGGTGTAAAACTATCCAGAAATGAATATCCTGGGACCCTTTTTAAGCCAATAGCCAACAGAGCAGCAAATCTGTTCAAAGATACATTCCTTATGTGGTACATGCTTAGCATGAAATACCCAGAGAAGGACCATGAAAATCAGTGTAGCTTTTGAGAGGAAATGATCTGCTAACATTTTTGTATATCAGATATTAAAAAGAGAAAAACTTCATTTTCTGTAATAGAAGGTGTAAAACAAGTAATAAGAACACATTTCCATTTATTTTAATCTACAAATACAAACTGAAATCGCATGGCATATTTGAACAGTAGTAAAGTTTAATTTTTTTTTTTTTGACCAAGTTAAAACATACTGCTATATCCATAGAGGACACAAAGGTTAGTGATCAGGTCTTCTTAAATCATTGTACCTTTAGGTTTGTGACTCCAGAAATGCTGAAAGAATCTGGTTTTATTCATTGCAACTACTATGTGCAACTACTATGCTTAACATGCTGGGAGGAAACCGAGATGAATCATATATAAATCCTGCTCTCAGGAGACCTACCTCCTAGTAGTCAAGTGAAGGCAAAAATAACTAGGAGGTAATTAGGGGCTACAAGAAAGTACCTGGGATTGAGGATTAGGAAATGTAACAGGCAATGATTTCTTTCAGCCTGGTAGATTCCAGGCAGTATAATGGAAGATGTGAAATTTCAGCTACACTTTGAATACTAAGTAGCTTTTAAACAAACAAATGGAGGGGCACCTGGGTGGCTCAGTGGGTTAAGCGCCTGTCTGTTGATTTTGGCTCAGGTCATGATTTCACTCATCCATGAGATGGAGCGCCTCTTAGGTTACACACTCTGCTGATTCTCTCTCTCTCTCTCTTTCTCTTTCTCTGCCCCTCTGCCTCTTTCTCTCTCTCTCAGTAAGTAAACTTAACAAACAAAACAGAAATCTCCTCCAGGCTGAGAGAATAAGCATGTCTATTGGCTTCTCTCCTGTTTACCATAAGTACAGTACTGGGCACATAGTAGGTGTTTAAGAAAAATTGACAGACTGAGTAACTGCAATAAATAGTTTACTTAGCAAGAGCATGAAGTAAGGAGAAAGAAGATGGAAAATGCAAGGTGGGAAATACAAGCCTCATGTGATACTTCAACACGGATGTTTGGATTTCATTCTCCAGGCAACAGGCAGTCATTGAACACTTGTTTCTAAAAGTATGTCATTTTAAGCAAGAGATGATGAGTGACTGTTGCTTTAAAAGGATCTTCTTTGTGGGGCACCTGGGTGGCTCAGTAGGTTAAGCGTCTGACTTCAGCTCAGGTCATGATATCACGGTTCATGGGTTCTAGCCCTGCGTCGGGCTCTATGCTCACAGCTCAGAGCCTGCAGCCTGCTTCGGACTCTGTGTCTCCCTCTCTCTCTGCCCCTCTGCCACTCATGTTCTCTGTCTCTCTCAGAAATGAATAAACATTAAAAAAAAAAAACTCTCTTCTTTGCATGGTGAGAGTATGTGTGTAGATAAAGGGGAAAAACTTCCAGTATGGAACGAACATTCCTCTCTGATAGATAACTGTAAAATAACCACACCAAAAATCAGATCTGATCACTCACCTTCCGTAGAAGAGAGAGTCTCAGGCAGCAGGCTTTAAATGCTCCTCTTCTGCAAGCAAATATTTTCACATTACAGAGCCTAATGTGACGTGATGTGTTTGAATACTCACCGTATAGACTGTCGACTAAAGTTGGTATCGTCATTAAACTTGTGTTTCTGTGTCTGTGTCGGCCAAGTGGACTGCACATCTCTTGACGTCAGGGAACACGTTTCAGTTGCCTTGTTATCTTGTGCGTCTTCACAGGTGATGTTCAAAATCAGGGGAACAACGAATTGAGGAATAGACTTCCCATATTCCAATTTTCTGATGCCCTGCGTACCTAGGAACAGAGTTGCTAAGTTAGTTAAAGGGTTAATCATGCCACCAAGAAAAGAAGTTGGTTCTGTGCGTCAGTCTCCGTGAACTTTGTTGATCACATCTTCCCATGACCAGTAATTCCTTTGTTCCCTTGCTGACAAAATCGGATTTCTGAGCTTGCACAAATCAGAGGACCAGAGCCTGGATTATAACAATTTTGCAAGGTAAATGCCATCTTGTGTGTGAGAGAGGAGGCCTTCCCCAATGACATTTTGATCTCATCACGCCTGACCTTCCAAAGGGTTCAAATTAGACACAGTGCTAAATTTTCTTACGTTAAACGAGAACAAAATAATAAACAAAGGTACCTTTGTTCCAGAAGGAGCAACCTGGGCTAAGTGGAAAGAAAAACTTTTCGACAACTGTCATGTGCTTTTCCCATATTCTGAGTTTCACTTTTTGAGATGTTAAGAAACTGTCTCTGGGCCTATAAGGATTTGAATAACCTAAATGACCTGGGGGAGGTATGGTCTATGCTTGCTCTTTAATTCCATGACGCCGTAATTTTTTTCCACCTAATTTGCTTTTCAAGCTTTACCAAAATACGAAGGCGAGCTTTACAAATGCATTAATAGCAAAACAGATGACAACTTTAGTATAGGCCCCATTAGCCATGTCAGTATAAACGCATATACTGAGAAAGAGAGCATTTTATTAAATATCACCTGAAGACAGCAGAATAGAAAACAGCAGAGAAGAAAAATGGTCCCTGAAAAATTTAGTGCTGAGGAACACACGCTATATTTTTTACCATTTGCCATATTTACTGAAAAATCAATGGCAGATCTCCCATAGTATGACTGTGATGTGACAAACTCTTATTATAGGTTAACATCCTATTACACCAGTTCATTTGTGTAAAACTTTCTGCTGGATTGGCAAATATTAGTAGCATTGTCAGGAAACAATAGCTAGCATCTTCCAAGGATGAGAAGGAAAGGGGCATCTCTGAGAACGGTGATATTTAATTATTGCTTTTATTTTGTACAAATATCATACTCAACAAAAGATTGAAGATTACTTAAGAAAATGCACACAATCCAACGAGGTAGAATACACATTTAAAGTGGTGAAGGAATGTAGTAAAGGACAAGAAGATTAGACAGATAGTAAGAAATGAGAATTGAGAGTAGTGTTTGCGTCCCATATTGGGAGGTGTTTTTCTGTTTTTGTTTTTGTTTTTTAATTCTCCAGTGAATTGGGCCATGCATGTGGCTTTAAAATTTTGAGCAGCCAGCTTAAAGAAGACCCGATCAGCTTTATGATTCACAGTGTTTAATGAGATAAAAAACAAAAAAAAACAAAAAAAAACAAACCAGGTCATTGCTCATGAATATTCTAATTTTTTCCCATTCTATGCCCAGAGATAAATTTCTCATGTGGATTCTCCGAGAGAGCACTGGAACATGGGAGACTTATATTCTTACAGTACTTTCACAATGAGCTTACTTATAATTTTCTACTACATAGCCTGGTGGAATTATACCCCAAAGCAACAAAGTAATAAATCTTTGGGGAACTAATAGAATGTGCTTGAGGGGTGGTGCTTCCTGCTGGAATGGTATAATGAAAGACAGATTTTAAAGTATACTAAGGACTGGATAGGCTCTGTCTCCTCTCGAGGTGCGCTCTCTCTCACTCTCTCTCATTTTTCCTATCGTCTTTTTTATTTGAGCTTGAGATTTTTAAGTACCTGGCCTAGGTAACTGGCTAGACTGAGCCATAGGCTTCAACTGTTAGTCCCGCTGGGAGTAAGATTAACATACCTTTATGAAAATCGAGGAGTGACAAAAACATGTACGTGAATAGGCCATTCGCCTCCCACAGAGGTGACCTCAGGATGTGGCAACATTTTCCCCAACAAGAACAGTCTCTTTGAGGACGTGAAGAAACATCTTGGCCATGATGTTCAGAGGGAACCAAATTCATTTGGCAGCGTCATGTCAGGGAGTAAATAAAAACTGATCTGTGTTCTCATAAAATTTTCAGTGGGAACTGACAAAGACAAATCAAATAGAAATGACGTCAATCACTGAAATTTGAATCCGAAAACTGATAGCACACACTTACCTGGGGGATGCAGAATTTCAGAAATTAAGAACCATGGGAATAAAAATATCAGGGGAAGAAAACACACTCAAGCCTCCATCACCATCTGCTTGTTCTTCCTTTGTGTACCTGAAACACCCATCTCGGGTCCTCAGATTTATCTGTCTTATAATATCCCCCATGGAACTGGAGCCCCATGATGACAGGATTCCATTCGACTTATGACTTTACAGCAATTAGTATCAATTTTGTTTGTCTATTATGGTAGGGAAGTCAGTATTGTTTGAATGAATTAATATTGCTGTTTTTTAGCCCCATTTACTTAAGTGAAAACCACTTTGCTAGTTTAGGAATGGCCAAAAGTTGTATTCATAAATCGGTCAACTATTGAAATATTATACTTGCATTATAGATTTAGGATGGGGATCAGACAGGAAGAAAAAATAGGGGAATAGGTGACAAGTGTAAGAGCCTAGAACTTGACGGGAAGAAAAAAACCCTAACAATAGTTTTTTGTTTTGTCTTTTTCTATTTATGCACATCATATTTCACATAGTGGAAACAAAACGGAAGAACAACAACAACTAAAACCATTCGGTCGCACCCTCGTACAATATTGGTTCAATATCTGCCATCCAACATTTAGTTCTGGTCTGGCGAAGACGAGAACTGAATTTTGATGCTGGTGGGCGGGGCTGCGGCTGCGTGGAGTGGGGTGGAGCGTCTGCTGGATCGGTGACTTCTGGATCTGAGTCTGGGAAGTAGGTGCACTTGCCCTGATTCTCAGCCGGTAAATGGGTATCCTCCCGACAGATTCAAAGTGGTTCTGGCCGTGTTTAACTTCTCTCCCCGTGGGGGGCTAATCTCATAAAGATTTCAGCCACACAAGCAACAGTGTCTGGGGTGTAATGATTGCTTTGAAGTTTGTTTGCTCGGCAGTGCATTTAAAGCGTTTAAATGTTCCAGGAATAGGATTAGATGCCCCAGTGAATTCATTTCATTTACCCCCAGCAGTGGTTTCCCGATGCTACCAGAGGTTTACATGGTATCAATTTAGAGGCATGCTGCTTTTGAAGATTTTCCCCTTCACCCTCTCAATTTTCTCCCTCTCTCAAGGTCTTGCCTAGAAAAATATTAGGGGTCAGGGCTCAATAGAAAGAGGCATTATTGCGGTGCCTTTAGGGCATGCTAAAGATAATTTTCTGCATCATCTTCTGAAGTGTTGTTAGCTCCATGAGGAGAAAGAAGAAAATGAGAACAAAATTAAGGCTATTTTAAGCTTGCGCAAAAATTAAACGTGAGTGTTGAACCACTGTTCAGTCGCAACCTCTGGGTCAGTCATGCCTTTTAGAAGTGGAGAATTTTGAACCCGAGTCAGTGCACAAGCTATATCGCCGGTTCCTTTCAGATCGCCTTTTGAGGAATTACGATGATGCTATACCATCAAAAAACCCACATACTGTCTTTGAAAATAAGTAGTTGACCTTGTAGTGGGGCCTCAATGCCTAGCACTTTTATACTGAGTCATGGCGTCCTGATTTACCAAACAAGAAAAAAAAAAAATAGATTTAGTCTTTCTGTGTACATGGAAGGAAAAAAAAAAAACGTTCTGCTCAGCTACTGTGCCCACTGTAAATCATCTCTGGGACCAGCAGGAATTAATATGGAGGTACTATTCTAATATTCTACATGTGGAAAATTTTCATGAACTTGAACAAGATCTTCATGGCATAGGGATATATTACTGTTTTTCAACATCCACACCCTCCTAGGTAGCTCAAATGATATATTGTAGCTAAAGGGAAATTTTGTTTTTGCACAAATTGGTGGGGATATTAAACCCGCACTTGTCAGATAGACTTTTCATTGAGTTTCTGGTCTTAGGGGATTGAAGTATTTCTTAGGCATTTTGGTTGTTGTTATCTTTTTCTTGAAAATAAATTGGAAGTACTATATGCTCATTTTAGAAAATTTAAAAAAATGGGAACTTATAAAGAAAAAACAAAAATTACAGATAAATTTCCACAATGTTGATCTAACCACAATTAAGATAGTGAGATATTTCTTATTGTTTTCTATGTATATTTTTCCATAATTATGGTTGTGCTATAAATACTTTCTTCATGTAGGTTATATCATAAGTATTTTCTCATGTCGTTAATATTCAATGTAATTTTAGTGGCTGAAGAATATTTCAGTAGATAAGTATACTGTAGTTTATTTCAGTATTCCTTTATTGTTGTTGTTGACTTATAATTTTCCCAACCTCTTGGTATATAGTTTCTATGTAGTTAGCAATAATTCTTTTATGAGGATGGATTTCTACAGTTGGAATTATTGGGCCAAAAATTCTGAACATTTTAAGAATTCCGGTATGTATTGTCAAATTGTTTTTCAGAAATGCTCTATCCGATTATGAGAGGTTTAATGTTTAAAAATATGCTTATTAGCTTTTTGTTCCTTGCCCAAACCCCAATCATTTGCCAATTTTTTTTCTTTGAAGATGTTTGTGTTACTTTTTTAAAGCTCATCACATTGGGGACATTACCTTTTTCCATGTTTGGTATACGTATCTTCCCCCAGGCTGAGATACCATTAGATTTTGCATCTCCCATCACATTCTTATCTTGCTGTCATAGCCTCTGAACAAACTTGTTTAAATGACAAATGCTAGAACTTACATATATTATTGGTGTAAAATATAATTTTGTACTCAGAGATTATTAGTAACCATTTCAGTGTTATAGAGAACCAATCACAAATTTTTCTACAGGTGTGAGAAGACATTTTCTATGGGAACCAGATACATTTCAACTAACTTGGTCTTTAGTAGATGATCATGCTTCTTCCATTTTTCTCCATGCACCCCTCACCCACCTTTACCACCTTATCTCTGTTTTTCCCTGAAGGAAAAGACTTTTCTTTCTTTAAAGTAGAGTGAGCAATCAATTGATCTTGTTTTCCCACTGTCTGGTTAGATCACCTAGGGACCTGCAGCAGATCTTTTAGAGTATAGTTTGCTTACCACACACAAAAAGCTCTGCATGCAAAAAATGTTAATATAATTCTGCTTGATCCTATTTTAATAGACTTGGAACCTTCCATACTTAGTGTTATGATACGTAATCAACTAGGCAATGTGGCTTGAGTGCATTAATCTTTGTGGAGATACATCTCTAGACATTTCATTCATTATGCCAAAAGTGAATTTGTGTAATCTCTCACTGTAGTTACTTTATAGTTATTATATGCTTAAGAGATATTCTAGGCACTGGCCAGGTTTTTGTTGTTGTTGTTCGTTTTTTGTTTTTGTTTTTGTTTTGTTCTGGTTTTTTGATGACCCAAGAGAAGTAGGTGGAAACTGCTTTTGACCTTGAGTTTAGTATTTCTCTTTTCTCGTAGTCAACACCAATTCATGATCAAGATATATATTACCCTCACTTGAAAAAAGGGTGCCTTGGTTTCTTAGTTGGTTAAGCTCCAGACTCTTGATCTCAGGGTTGCGAGTTCAAGCCCCGTGTTGGGCTCCATATTGGGTGTGGAGCCTACTTTAAAAAAAAGAGAGAGAGAGAGAGAGAGAGGGAGAGAATTAATAATGGACAGCCTAGAATATATGCTCAGATAGCAGACAGTTAGAAATATTTGTTGCCTTTCCTGCAGTTATTTATTTTCATTGCTTTTTAAAAATGGTTATAATATACTCATTTACACAATTACAGAAGTATATTAAGCTTATGTTTTAGGGTAAAAAGGCTTGTTCCATGGCATGACCTACGGGAGAGATTATGGAGGTCTTCAACTATACACGCTGAAGGAGCAAACACCACTTAAGCTAGGCTCTGCTTCCTAAACAAGTATTTAATCTCCTCATTAAAGATATATGAAACTAAAAAATCAATGAGCTCCGGTGGTTAGAGCTTTTTAGTGGAACTAATGGATACACCTTGTCTAACATTAGAAACTTCACTTGTGGTTTACAGCTGCACATGAGGAGAAAACATGAATCTAGAAATAAGGTCTCTGGCTAGAGTAATAATTGAGCTGTGAGTTCTGGATATGCAGGCCTCATAAATATATAACGTATGGAATAATGTATTGCCAATTCACATTCTCTCACATTAAATAGATATAGTGAACTCTTACTATAAAGCTTAAGATTAAAGTCGGCAAAATTCTGCTTGGATACATGCCTATTGAGCCCCATTAGACAGACTCTTAACTGTGTAAATTTAAACCTCTGACACGCTGACATCATGAACTATTTAAACTGAAAAATATTCCACAAGATGTGTTTGGAGATATAAAAAACAGACTTCCTCTCACCAGGAGAATGTAACTAAAGTGTATGTTTCAGGTAAACAATATCCTGGTCATTTGGACAAACATCCAGAGCCTGAAATGACTCTCCTATAAACCACTTTATCAATAAAACTCCAGTATCCCTAAGAAAATCTTAGGGCATTCATTACCTATTCATTTTGCTGTTAGATATCAGCGGGTTTGGGGGCTTTTTTTTTTTTGCCTACGCATATTATAAACCATGCAAAATAAAAATGATGAACACAGAAAATAGATAATAAGCTCCATGAGGCCAGAAACTGTGTCTGTCTTTTTCAAAACCTCAAGTGGGGCTCACTGCATAGTAGACACGCACATTTTGGCTAAATTAGTGAATGGGATAGTGAAGGTCATACAGGAAGGCTGGTCAGAGTGTGCACAAATGCAGTAATCCACCTTGGATCATGAACAGTTTTCAAGATACCATTGCACATCGTCCTGACTCCATTCATTTTTTCAGTCTTGGCTTCAATAATCTTTGTGGAGATCCATCTCTAGTCATGTCATTCATGCGTTTGGAGCTCTCGCTTAGTAAGAAATGAAAGGGCCGCATGCATGCAAAACTCTACTAAATTTGCAGCCTGACCAAAGGGATTTGCTTTTACTTCTAAGCATACAGCCAGGTGTCCAG
This sequence comes from Prionailurus viverrinus, assembly GCF_022837055.1. Taxonomy (NCBI): domain Eukaryota; kingdom Metazoa; phylum Chordata; class Mammalia; order Carnivora; family Felidae; genus Prionailurus; species Prionailurus viverrinus. Next base: position 62,013,431 of record NC_062566.1, read on the forward strand.
GAAGAATTATAGAACAAAATGTCTCAGGGAAAATGGACAAGAGTATTCCATGCAGAATTTTAGTCCATGTCCCTTTTCTCTGAACACTAGGAAAACTTGTACCACTACGGGTGCAGAAAGCATTCATGCAAGTTTGTCAGAAGGCATTTTTAAGAAGTTCAAAAGGATCGACTCTTCGGTGGTTATAACACTGCGCAAGCTATCGAAGCACACAACACAGAATTAGCAAAAGGAAAGAAGAGACTCCAAATATAGAACAGATATGTGACCCTTGACCATACCAGAGAGGCTTCTACCAAAACCTAGCACCGAGTTCACTCAAATGTGCCACTGTACCTTTTACTTATGTCTACGATCATTTCTTGCTTTTTCTCCTTCAGATAAATATTTAGTAATCTGTCTGTGGTTGTTTTCATAGTGTAGGTGCAAATCCCAACTTTAAAGAACTCCTTTGGCCGAGAGGACTGAATTATTAGACCCAAATGACAACTTCGTCATTATCTATCCTGCTTTTCCAATGGAGCTGATACAGGTGAGCACACCCTTACAAGCTACTCGTCACGAGCTCACATAAAATGGCATGTAATGATGAAACACCACTCAGAATGATTCATTATAGCCACGCCATTCTGGGGATCACCACCTATCTGGGCACAGCTGCTGGACTTCTTCAGAAATCATCATAAACAGCTAACAGATCCTTGGGTCATTTCTCAATTTCAGTGGGCAAAATTATACTCACCTAATGACTCAGCATGAGAGAAGTTTTGAATCTCAAAATAAGGAACAAAGAAATTTAGCTGAGGTCTGGCTCAGAAGAAATATCTAGGGATTGAAAAAGAGCTCTCCTTTGTGAGGAACATGAATTGATCAAACATTTGTAAATAAGATGGCCAGGTTCCTCCTATATGACTTTCATTTTGTGGAGTCTAAGGAGAGCAGAAAGCAGAATCTTCTTGCCAAAAACATAGCATCCCTACTAATAAAATGCCCTATCTTCTCCCAATCTTAATGAATTCTGTCTGCGAGATAACCTTTAGGAGAAGAATGAAACCTGTTTTTTGGCTCCTAGATTAGCGGTTGTATTTTTTTTAACGAGCTTATGTGATTTTACAATGGTATTTTTAAATCATTATGCTGACTAACAACTGTTCTTGTTTTATGTTTTATAGCCTTTGCAACTCTATAAATTTTATTTTGATAATTCACCCTAAGGCAATTCAAAGCCAGATATATAAACCAAATATATAAAGTAAATATTGTTGTGAGGGCATGCTTTTTGGTAAAGAAGACACTGTTGCATATGGTAAATGATAGCCATATGGGGTGCAGAGAGAAAATGATTGTCCATGATTTTGAAGAGAGGAGTCACGGAAAGGAGTGAGAATAAATGCTGCTTATTATCGTGAGGTATTGAAAGGGAAAAAAAGTAGCTTTAAAAGTTACTCAGAGTCTATAAACAGCAGGTTTATTGTAAAAATGCAGGCCGTTGTCTCCCCCTTTGTAAATTCCTCTTTAGTGGATGCCTGGCTGTTTCTTGAGCTTTCCTTTTACCATGTTCTCTACATTGAAACATGCATTTAGATCTCAGCTCAAATGTTACCTTGTGAGTGGCCCTTTCCTGAGGACCGTATGTAAATAGCAAGAATCCGTCCTACTTTGTGCCCCTTCACCCTGCTTCTTCCTTTATTTCTTCACATAGTACTTACCTGTCAAATAAATATATTATAACATATATATAAGAAATATAAATTTATATGTAATTTATAGATTATATTTCTGTAGTATTGGTCATCTCTTACTATAGTAAGTTGCATGAGAAGAAAGCACCTTCGATTTCTTTTCTGTTATCTTTTTGGTGCATTAAACTTTGCCTGGCACATAGCAGGTGCTCAAAACATTTTGCTGAATGAATGAAATTATGGACAGATGGCAAGGAAGGGTTCTTAAATTAAATCTTAATGTTTAGAAAATAAATGTACACTTTATAATACATTCACAGTAAGCAAAATCCCTATCTAGTCATTGTTTTGTTGATGGCTTAACATGCAACCTTCAACCATAATAATTCATGTCATGCAAAATAAAGTGTGTATTCTACACTTTTGCATTAGCAAAAATTAGGCTTTTTTTTTAATGGAAAAGAAAGGGGATCAAAACATTAATGTTAAGATAAATACACAGTAGAAACATCTGAGAATTGAATACTGTTAAAAAATGATGTGATTCTTGGGGCTCCTGGGTGGGTCAGTCAGTTGAGCATCCGACTCTTGATCTCAGCTCAGGTCATGATCTCATGGTTTGTGAGTTTGAGCCCCACATCGTGCTTTGTGCTGGCAGCATGGAGCCTGCTTGGGATCCTCTCTCTTCCTCTCTCTCCGCCCCTCCCCTGCTCACTTACTCTCTCTCTCTCTCTCAAAATAAATAAATAAGCTTAAAAAAAAAGATGGGCTTCTTTGCCAGAATGTAATTATAATAACTTATTTTTTGTAAAGAAAATTGTTGTGTGTGGGTGTTTAACAGAAATTTTAGAGAATACTGGAAACTGTGTGCACATTTTATTTTTGTCATCAGAGGTAATTAATGTTAATTTGATACATACCTCACAGAAGTGTTTTAGATGAGATTTATAAAGAATTAGTATTATATTTTATATGTATTTTGAAACATGCTTCTTTTTTCTATTTAATCATATATCAAAATATCTTCTCATATTGTTAACTGTTACTCTACATGACATTTTGATAGCTTAATAGCATTTTACTTTATGGATGAAAATTATTAATTTAGGTAGTCTCCTATTATTGGACATTCACATTATTTATTTCCTTTTCCTGTTAGAAATAAATTGCAAAGAACACCCATACAGTAAACCTTTATACCTACCCATGATTATCTCTTTAGGATGAATTTCTGTAAGTGGAAATTCTAGGGCATAGGGAGTATACCCTTTTCATATACTTTATGTTTACTCCCAAATTATTCTCCAGAGAAATTATAGCACATTATTTTTCCTAGTCAGTGTACAGAGAATAAGTATAGTAATTTTATATAATGAGGAGAAAATGTTGATATTTTGACAGCCAAAATTGAAGTTTATTTTCAAATTAAATTGTTTTTTATTTGAAAAATGACTTTAATTCATGCTTATGGTAGAAGGTAAGCTCTCTGAGAGCTTACAAGTCATTAGCCGCTTTGTATGAGGCAAGATGGTGAGAGGTCTGGGCTAGTTGAATGGTCGGTGAAATTCCATGGAGGTCAGGAGTTTCAATGGTTTGTGAATATAATTATTAAAACAAACAAACAAAAAATACTATTGTAAAGTTGTTTGCAATCCTGTTACAGGAACTTATCCTTTATATAAAGCTAACTTTACTCATAGAGGAGCTTGTGTGTATAAATTTTTCAGCAAAATTTGAAGGGGGAGTTGGGGGTCACTCTGAAGGAGCATTTGAGTTGATAAATAAGGAGATAGGAGCCCAGGAGAAGAGGAAGTCATGAAAATCAAGTCCTCAGGACTGTGTTGAAATCTTGGCAAGAAGCTTATATTTCCTGTCTCGTTGAGACAGTGGAGAGATGGCAATGGTTGAGTCAAGTTCATTAAAATCCCAGAGACATTGAGGCTCCCACCTGATATCTGGCTTGTATAGTAGTAAACTCTGGATATCATTTTTGAAGACCTTTTAACATGAATATTAAAGTTGTCACAGGAGACAATATTCAAAGCCAGTTCTGTTATAGTTGCCAGGAGATCAAGAATAGTGAGGAGAGTAGAACCTCTTAATTCATGTTTTCTATGGGTCATGATGAGATAGTAAAAGCATATAGTGACTATAAAGACATATCAGCATGAAGAACCTTAAACTTGGGCAGAGTTGCCAGATTTGGCAAATAAAAACATTGCTTATTTATACCAAAAACTTGTTTGTTTCTCTGAAATTCAGATTTAGTAGTGTCCTATGTTTTATTTGGCGAGCTTAAGCTTGTGTGTCTTATACGGATGAAGTAACCATTCAGGAGATGCGTGAAATGATAACAATGTGAATTCTATTTGAAAAACACAGAACATTCTAAACCAAAGTGGTAGATTCAAGGCCTTGCAGATGAAAGTTCTATGAGATTAAGGTCCAGTGTAGCAGTTGTGTTTACTGACTAGTTATCTCGTGAGCCAAGCAAACTTCATGTAATTCCCAAATTACATGAAAATGGGATTCATAACACTCTTCATTGGCCTGTGGCTAGTTCAGTACAGATGTGCAAGACCCTGAGGCCAAGGAACATAACTACTTTAAGTGGAGACCTACAAAACTTTATATTGATCTCTTGAAACATAAAATTGCACACACTCACTGCCATTGGCTCACTGTATCTGCCTGTCTTAAGAACAGGACGGATGAAAACCTCAGAATATCCCTGATATAACTGATACCAGTACCTAAGAAAATCACCTTCCTGGTTTTGCTCAATGTTTAAATCTCCTGCCTCTCTAATATTGAAGAAAGTTACTGATATTATTTATAATGAGTTATCTCGATAAAGCCAGCAGCCAAAAACAACTTTATCAAAGCATAATCTATTAATCTCTATTTCTATTTTTTAATGTGATATATCCTAGAAATTTAATGCATTCCATTGATTTTGGAATTAAAGAGACACGGGCTTGAGACCCCAGTTTGCCACTTTGTCTACCAATAATCCCACCTTGAGGTATATACTAAATAATAGTGCAAGTCTGTGTTGCCACAGACATGTATGATAATGTTTATGGCAACTATATGGATCTTCTTTGCAATATTGTAAAGTTTAGTAATAGACAAAAACTAGAGACAATAAAAATGTCACTCAATAAGCACGAATACGTCAAAAAAATAAACGAGAGCTATATGAAACAACATCGTTGAATCTCACAAAGACAATGTCGATTGAAAGAATCCAGGCGCAAAAGAAGATATATTGTATAATTCTATTTATGTAAAGTTAAAGAAAACAGGCAAAAATAAATGATAAGGGTGAGAGATGCATGCTTAGACATAAAGGTAAAGAAGAGCAATTTCCATAAAATTTTCCATAAAATCAGCATAATGACTATGAAAAGGATAATGAAAAAGAAGGGGTAGTGATTGGGAAGGGGAATGAGGGCACAGGCAACGTATTCATTCTTGATGTAGGGTACAGGTGTTTGGTTTATGAAAAATCATTGAGCTGTATCTCTTTCCTTTGTATGGCCTGTTTGTGTGTATATTTCACAATAAAGAGTTTTAAAAATCAGAACACAAAGCAAAATTTCAGCCCGTTATGAATGAAATGATAGGCTCTTTTAATTTATGGGAGCATGAATTAATGAAATTTTCTCACATTCTGCTCACGACTGTGATAGTTGCCTTGATTGTCCCTCTAATATGAAAAAAGTGATATGTTCAGTTATAAAAATGGCATCTTTAGCAGGCTCTCTAATATCTTCTAGATAAAAATAAGAAAATAAGAGGTATCACTCGTGATATTATTAATTACATTCATATTTGATTTCAAAACATCTCTTCAAGATACTGCCCAGGATTCTTTCAGAATAATACAACTGAATATCTTCCATAGAGCTAACATGTAGCAACCGAGGCTTCTAAAGGCACCCCCAACCTAGACTGTTATTCACTCTAATTAGCAATACATAAGCCCATGTTCTGTTGAACAAAATGTATTATATGGTTTCTGACAGCTATTAATTTTGGCAGATAATTTAAACAGAAACTTAAAATTATAAATCCTGTTTCTTCTTTCTGATAAGGTCAGTCAAATAGATGAATAGCCAACCAAAACCAATGAACTGGGTTCAGACCCTAGATTTGTAAGCACTTCAAGGAGCATGTGTACATTTAAGGGCCTTTTTTTTTTCCTCCTCTGCAGTCTTGTGATGAGAAATGTCACCCACAGATTGGCTTAGGCCTTTAGCGCAAACTTCGGGGCTGAGATAGGGGTAGAGCCCCACCCAAGCACTTAGACTGAATGGAAGGTGGGAGGCACCCAAACCAAACTTAGGCTCTTGCCAAAAAAAAAAAAAAAAAAAGAGGGAATAAATGCCAGAGTCAAAAAACATGCTCACCACAGGGTTTATGAGTCAGCCTTCTCTTTTCTTTGGTATACATCCTTTAGAGAAACAGGCCAGAGGCCTCTTCTACTTCAAATTATTTACATGTAAGTCAATTCGTGAACCAACACGATCCCCTGGTCTACCAGCTCTTTGTGTAGACAGTCCTGAGGCTGAGGTGTTATCATTAGCCCCAATTGTACCCAAGTCCAAGCCGATATGCTTTGACAAAGAAGAACACAATGCATGAGAGGCTATACTGCCAGCTGGGCCAGCTCTGCATAAAGAAGGAAGAATAAATTCGGACTCCTCGTTCCCATTTAGCTCAATGTGAACAGACAGCATTTGGTCCCAAGCTGGCCAGATGAGACAACCCGGTTACAGCTGATTTCTACAAACACTTTTTCTTCCATTCGTAGCCTGGCTGTATTGTGTTTGAGAGATATGAATGACAATACAGAGGTCAAAAAGACACTCTAGTTCCAGTACATCAGACAATAAGGACACAAACAAAGCTCCTTTTACCGGCTTCCATTGACGCATGAAGAAACCCATTATTGGGCCATTTGTATGTTTTCTCTAAAATGGCAACCCTTGGCAGTGATGTCTTGGTAATGATATGTTACAATGCCCTGCAAAGAGCTCATACAGGAAAAGGCTGTGGAAGAGCTGTCTCCCTCCTGTTTGGAGAAAGGTCAAGCTCGTGTCGCTCTTGCTGACATGGCATGAGTACTAATCTCTGCACTTCGTAGTCAACCAGAAATGGAGTGGGCACATTAGACAGCTTGTTCAGGGTTCCTGACTGCACTAACGGTAAATTAGCTCAGTACTACACATGCACAAGCAAAAATCCCAGTTTAGACTTTCTTGCCTAAAGTACCGTAATGATAGTCCTAAGGCCTGTCATTACTTCTGAAATTACAGTCAAGTGGCTCTGATTCGGCAGCTTCCAGAGGATAAAGGTTCTTTTGTTGGGGCGGTTTGGCTAAATCATTCTGCACTGTAGCGATGTTGATGAAGACCACCTTAGAAAAACAGAAAGGAGGGCGGATAAGGAGAAACAAATTGGATCGGAAATGTTTTCAGAGCTTGTAAGCTGTTTGGAAATTTATAGTTACTGACTCTTAACGTGAGAATAACTACAGGCATATCTTAACTTAGGTTCACCTGCGTATGATGACTTTCTTTTTGATTTGAACCTGAGAATTCTTATAAAAATGATGTGTAGTTCTGGAGAACTGAAGATGCCAAGATTTTATTCATTAGACAGGACAGCTTTAGGCAAATAAGTATCAATCTACTCTATTTAAAATATGCTCTCAGGTTTTGTTTCTTTTTCTTCTTTTATTACAAATAGTGTTCATGTAAGATATTTATATGTATTTTTCAGGCTTCAGATTTTTGTTTGTTTTTTCTTTTTTACTACTTTGTAACAGAAAATAGCCAGCATTTTCTCTTTCTCACATTTTGGTCCTCATTTTTGTTGTTCATTTTGCCGCTCTAAAGAAATCACAAGCAGTGATATGGTTAACCCATTCTTGCAGTTTTAAAGCTATTTTATTCCTGGGAATATTTAGCGTTTTATTTTTTTCTTTCATATTTTGGGGGAAAACTATAAATACAGCAGTGCAACAGTTTTCTATTTCCTATTTGCTTTTCTCTTAATATATTCATTTGTGTCCAAAACTTATTATTGATTTTATATTGTGTAACTTTGGAGATCTGTGTCGTCATGATTGTCCTTCATAACATATTCTAATGCTCCACAACAGTCTGGAAGAAAAATTTTGCAATCTTCATGATTATTATATCTGTATCGCATAATGTCAAATCCTTATATCAAACTTTGGTCTAACATTCGTAAATAAAACTAAGCATTAAATGGAAAATGGAGTGTGAAAGGATCAAAAGAAACAGAGGAGAGGAGGCTGGGATTGGGTCCAGGGTGAAAAATGACAAGGGAGAAAAGATGGTCCCTGATTTACGATGGTTTGGCTTTGGATTTGTTGAGTTTTTGGTGGTGCAAAAACAAGAATCTTTCCGTAGAAACTGGACTGCAAATTTTGCGTTTGGGATTTTTTTCCTGGGCTGGTGATACATGGCACAACACTCTGGTGGTCTTGGGCAGAGACAGCCAGCTGCTGCTCCCAGCCAGTCACACACTCGTGAGGGTAAACAGCCGATACACTTATGACCATTCTGTGCCCATGCAGCCCTTGTGTTTTTCACTGTTAGTACCGCATTCAATAAGTTACAGGGCATATTCAACACTTTCTTGTAAAATGCGCTTGCATCAGATGATTTTGCCTAACTGCAGACGAAGGTAGGTGCCCAGAGCACATTTAAGGTGGGCTAGGTTAAGCTATGATGTTGGGCAGGCCAGGTGTATTAAATGCATTTTTGACTTAGGATATCTTCAACTTAGAATGGGTTTATTGGGACACAACCCCATCCTGAGGTAAGAAACATCTGTATTCACTTACAGTTCATAAACTCCTGAGTGAGGTGTGGAAAAGGAGTAATTTAGTTCTTAGCTGTTGTTACCGAGTCCTAAGACCTAAATAATTTAGGTACTTTTCAATGATTAATGTAGCGTTGTAAGAGAAACAATTAAACACAAGAAAAATGTTCCAGTAAAGAATGAGAGCGAGATTGAGAGAGAGAGAGAGAGAGAGAGAGAGAGAGAGAAAAGAACACATTCAATCCACTGTTTTTCTTGCCATTTTTTTGGTGCCTACTTGGTTTTATAGTGGTTGATAGTGACCAGCTTTTTCCTATCTGACAAACACTAAAAAGAAACCTTTATAAAGCTTTAAGCCATTTCAGGAATTTGTGCTCTATTACATTCAATCTGGGAGGTACTTCAAGGAAGCTATGAGTATTTTGCTTTTTGCCCTCTGTCTTTAGGAGCAGTGTAATAAAATGGCTATAATAATAGGGAAAGGAAATGGGGAAGAAATCATGTGACCAAATGACTTATGGAGAAACATGTTTCCCTGGTGTTCCTATTCATTTATCTCTACTGTATAATGCATTTTTCTTGTTTTACTGGGTAATTAAACCTTCAACACTCCCAAGTTTGCGAGGAATCTGAATCCCATTATGGGGAGATGCCTGAGTTTGATTCGCTTGTATTATTATCAGGAGTTGGCCTCGTTCAAAGGGAATGCGTTTGATAATGTTTGGAGAGGTCTCTAAGGAGAGTCCCCACTCTGGGCAAGTTAAGCACTGTCACATGTCTTGGCAAGGTTTACTGAACTTTAGGTTAATTCCTACAGCTGTTTCTCCCCCCTCACCTAAATTTTGTTTTAAACTTATTGCCTTGTCTGCTTCTTAATAGAGCAGGATCATTTTTCAGAGGTAGAGCTATTCTCTTCTTTCAAGTTACATTTTTATGAAAAGGAAAAAAGAAGAATCCACATCAAAGCCCTTATGGGAGAGACCACAGGTTTTCTGCATGTGTCTTCTCTGGTATAACAGTAGTCTGATACCAATCCTAAAAGATGAATTACTTAAAAGTTACACTTTCCATTCTGACCCCTTGGATTTAAAGCCAACTGTTGTGTCATGTGTCTTTAATCTGAAATCCACAGCGAGGACCAGAATTTACATTCATTTGTTTTCTGATCTAGGGAAGAAGGGAAGGGGAAGTTACACACTTCTGTTCTGAATGTTGCTTCTCCTTTGGATACTTCGGTCATGCATCTTTATTCAACTTTTAAAAAAAATCATAAATAAGCAAACGTAAGTGGTTCTAATTTTTTTTTTTTTTCAGAAAAATTACCTACAGAGTCAGCTATATGTCTTACCTACCTAAGACTTTACTCTATTTGGAAACTAAGAGACTAGGCAATTTCACAATGTGACAGTTTGGGGCAAGAGCTTTGTAATATGCAGATGCTCCCAGAAATAGAAGATGAAGTTTGCAAGACCAAATACTATTTTTGCCTCTTTAAAGAAAAATCAGGAGATTCTAAAAAGGAGATATTCTAAGACTTCAACAACTAAAGGAAATAATGGATTAACAAGTAAAGGAAGATTTTTGAATCCTGAAGTAAGTTGGGTTTTTTTGAAACATTTATTGAATTACCTGAGCTTTCAAAAATATACTAGGCTTGCACCAAGCCAAAGAGTTGGATGAAAAGAAACAATGAGGCACTGTCATAGGATTGTAGAGCTATATATGGAATTTGTATTAGTGTTTAATGATGTTATAATAAAAGGACTAAATGAGAAGTAAAATTCATATTGCTTAGATTTTTTAGTGAAAATTTTCTGTGCAGCATTTTAATTTTTAATAAATGTTTCTTTGGGAAAAACCAATTAGAACAGTTGGTTTATTGGTTTATTAAGGAAACCTAGATCTGTTATTTAATAGAAAAAAAAATCACTTGACAATTTGGAATACCTGGATTGTGGTGGCAGTATTTCCAAGAATTATGATTATGGATCAGACACTGAATTTCTGTGAGTCTCAATGTTCTTATCTGTAATATATCAGTTTAGGCTCCAATCTGTAATTTTATAAATATACATTTTCTGAATATATATTTTCAATGAATACCTCATTAATACTGTGATTATAATCCTGATTCCAGTTTTTCTCCCTTAAATCGTGGGCCTAAACTGTATGTTTTAACACAAGGAATGATTTTATCCCCCTCCCTCCCCTCCAAAAAAAAAAAAAAAAAAAAGAAAGAAAGAAAAAGAAAAGAAAAAGAAGAAAGAAAAGAAAAAGAAAAAAAGGAACTCTCTTCAAGTGTACTAAAAGCTCGGAAGGCAGATGTGGTTTGTGTAGGTATTCATTATGAATTTGCTGCAAATTATAATTATAGAGACAGCCAAACCCAAAGGCACACTTTAAAACAGAGTAATAGGGTCATAGATTTAAGTGATTCCGAAAGAAAAAGACTTCTTAAGACATATTTAAATGTCTTCATTATTTTAGCTTGGTAAAATGGTAACACGGATTAGGAGGAGTTCTCGTTATCCTTTTACCTTGACAAAAACTTCTGTCCCATTTCGTGGAGTCTTAGGTCAGTGTGTGAGGTTCACTTTGTTCCCTGGGGGGCACGACACATCAGAGGTTACAACAGCACGCTAATTTAAAATGAGCTGGGATCAGATCTTGGTTTGGCCATTTGCTAAGTATTTCACCTTGGAAAATTTAAACTTTCTGAGTCTCTTTTCCCTCATTCAGTTATGAATTTGGACAATAACACCTACTTGGTAGGATTGTTGTTAGCACTGGAGATAATCTTTACGTGACACAAATTATATATCCAATAAGCCAGAGATGTTAGTAATATTATTAGCTGGAGAGCTCACTCTGTGTGTCCTTTCAGGGATAATTAGAAAGCCCTGGAGATTGTTGATCAGGGTTGCATGAATAGGGAGCTCAAAGACAAGAGGCACTATTTGTATGGGGGATGGCTGAAGAGCAGACCCCAGCAGCAAGCTTTGGGGAGAGCTTAAACCGTGAAAGGTGGAGAGATGCATAAAGTGCAAATAACTGAGTTATTGTAATGACTCCACTGTTTTATTGATAGCTGGCTCCAGGAGGCTGGCTTCGTTGTTGGAGTGGGAAATTGCTTTATGTCCTTCATATCCAGATGGTACAGTGAGACAGAAAAATACACATTTTAACATAGTAACTTTTATTTTTCTAATATTACAAGTATCGTGTGCGTGTACAGTGGATGTTTATGTTTTCTTTCCTTCCAGGATCCTTTCCACTTCTTCTGCAAGATGCCCTTGAATATCTTTTAGAAAATAAATTGCCCTCCTTCCTGACTTCAGCTAACTGGCTCGCATGAGACTGATACCACACTCAGCTGCTGGAGATGACCTCGAATGGTTTAAGCCAATCAGCATTAAATTACATCTTTTAAGGGGGAATGGGTTTGGACTGGGAGCTTGAAAACCTGTGAGTCTTGTTGGAGTCTCAAGACTTTTGCTTGGAATTCTGGGGCTTGGATGCCATTTTCCCTTTTGGACTTGAAGGAAGAGGTCTAGAAACTTGAGAGTTGCCAGAGCCACCTTGGGATTACCAGGAAAGAAGATGCCCGAGGAAAGAATTAACAGCGCAAAAGCAGGACATAGAAAGGAAAAGGTAAAATAGATACATTACTTTTAATGTGAGTTAGCTAATTATTCAATCACATTGACAAATGTTAATCTTGTTCACTATATTACTTCATATAAGCTAGTTTTGGTTAGATTTTCTGAAACTTTGTAAGATGCTCATAGGATACCTATTAATAATTGAAATTTCAGAAATAAAGAGAAAACCATACAATTTATAAATCTAAAGTCTACAAGCATCATATGCATGTAATATATACATGTAGTCTATTTATTTCATTTTAATAGTTTCATAGTAATCTATTGTATGGATATACCATAATTTATTTAACCAATTTCCTACCTTAGACAATCAAATTATAACTCTTTTCATTATTGTAAACAGTGTTGTAATGAGCCTTGTAGTGAAGGCTTAAGAAATGTTTTTAAATATTTTCAATAGGAAAGATTCATAAAATTGACTTCTCAGATCCATGTGCTTTACCTGTTTTTAAGCTACTGGTACATTTATGTGCCTTCCAGATGATACATAGTAATTTATACTTCTAATAATGATTGTAAATTCTTGCAGTCAAAAAACATCAATGTTACTATTAGAAATTTGTTAGCATGGTAGATACAAAACGCTAGCCGTAAGATGCGTCTCATACATAAACGTGTAGGGGCGCCTGGGTGGCGCAGTCGGTTAGGCGTCCGACTTCAGCCAGGTCACGATCTCGCGGTCCGTGAGTTCGAGCCCTGCGTCGGGCTCTGGGTTGATGGCTCAGAGCCTGGAGCCTGTTTCCGATTCTGTGTCTCCCTCTCTCTCTGCCCCTCCCCCGTTCATGCTCTGTCTCTCTCTGTCCCAAAAATAAATAAACGTTGAAACGTGTAGATATGGGGTAGAGTTTTTGCAGGGTGCATCAAGATTTTTGTTCTCTTAAAAGCTGTGGGAAATTTGAATTACGGGCATATTTACATGGAGCTGCAGGATTAACTAGACTGGTGATCCATTTTAGTTGAACAGATGTTTTGTGTGTTTTTACTGATTTATTGTTTATATTAACTATTTTTTCTTGCAAATTTTAATTTAAATTTTAATTAGTTAAAATATGGTACAATATTGATTGCAATCAAATTCAGTGGTTCATCACTTACATACAACACCCAGTGCTCTTTAGTACCCATCACCCATCTAGCCCATCCCCCACCCACCTCCCTTCACCAACCCTCAGTTTTTTCTCTGTCTTTAAGAGTCTCTCATAGTTTCTCTCTCCTTCTCCAGCTCCCATCACATTTGTCCATTTGTTTTGTTTCTTAAATTCCACATAGGAGTGAAATCATATGGTATTTGTCTGTCTCTGACTGAATTAATTTCACTTAGCATAATAGAGTCTAGCTCCATCCATGGCATTGCAAATGGTAAGATTCCATTCTTTTTGATGGCCGAGTAATATTCCATTATATATACCACGTCATCTTTATCTCATCAGTCATCATTCAACGGACATTTGGGCTCTCTCCAGAGCTGGCTATTGTTAATAGTGCTCTTATCAACATTGGGCTGCGTGTACCTCTTCGAATCTGTATCTTTGTATCCTTTGGGCAAATACCTAGTAGTGCAATTATTGGATCATATGGTATTTCTATTTTTAACTTGTGAGGCAACTCCACACTCTTTTCCAGAGTGGCTGCACCAGTTTGCATTCCCACCAACAGCGCAAAAGTGTTCCCCTTTCTCCACATCCTCACCAACACCTGTTGCTTCTTGTGTTGTTAATTTTAGCCATTCTGACAGGTGAGAGGGGTATCTCATCATGGCTTTGATTCGTATGATGGCTTTGATGTGATTTCCCTGATGAGTGACGTTGAGTATCTTTTCATGTGTCTGTTAGCCATCTGGATGTCTTCTTTGGAAAAGTGTCTAGTCACGTCTTCTGCTCATTTCTTCACTGGATGATTTGTTTTTTGGGTGCCGAGTTTGCAAAGTTTTGTTTTGTTTTATAGATTTTGGATACTAATCCTTTATCAAGTATGTCATTTGCAAGTATCTTCTCCCACTCTGTAGGTTGCCTTTTAGTTTTGTTGATTTACATGAACTATTTTTAAAGGTAGAACACTTCAAAGTCAGGGAGAGAGTGTAACAGAAATGAAACAAAAAGTTATTCTATACAGTAGCAGATGGGGGTTTATAACCGAATATGATATGGCTTACCTTGGGAGAATAAAAGATGTGTGGAAGCTTTTAGCAACGCATGGTTCTGTGTAACTTTTTTTCCCAGTATCTTTGTTCCTGTTCAAATAAAGGTGCTCTTTAAAGGTCCTTTGCAAAAAGCTGATCTAGTTACTTGAAATGTTGCATTTTCTAAGACCACAACAGACATGATTTTAAAGATTCTGAGCCAAAGAATGGAAAGAAATATGGTGGAAAATAGTGAACAAGAGAAAAGGAAGATTCAGAGTAGCATTGAATGATATGACCCAGTTGTGCCTCGAAGTCACTGTGTTCGGTTGAAGAAAGTGTGCAGGTCCTTGTTTTCAAGCCACCAAACTTCCCTGTCTCGAAGGCTGAGTGATTGGGGTCACCACAGTGTAACACTTCAAAATGCTCATCTCGTTTGGTTGAAATATCCTCTTAGAAACTCACTAATTCTTTTGGGTCAGGGTTAAAGTACATATGACAGCACTGTTACTGACCAGAGAATTATCAGACCCCGAAAGATGTAATTGCTAGCAATGTGAGGGGCTGCAGGAGATAGAGATGATTTTTTTTTTTTTTAAATCCCATTTCAAAAATGGCTATACCTTTCTCACCTTGACAGGGAAAGTAGATCTTCTTGAAATGCTTCAACTGGCTGCTTTGTCTGGGTGACTATGAACACCTGAAGACAAAAACCTTCCCGATCCCTATAGCTGTTTCCGTTAACTCCTTGAAAACCAAATAATGTGTGCGCTCAGCTGCTGAACTGTTTTAATGAGGTGGCACTGATTTTAATGGGGCAAAAAGATGGATGATTTACACCAGATGTCCATAAGGGCCATTCGGGGATTGCTTTGCTGGACACATAGTACATCATGTTGCTCGTTGAATTCTTAAGGGGTTAACTTGACCTTTCCCTTTAACACAGCACTAAAAATAATGTAATTTCCATTCTCGGTGTCTCTTTTATTTATATAGAAAAGCTTCATGACAAACCCATCAGGCCTCTGAGAGCAAGTTTCTCATTTATGTCTTTGCCATCCATAAACCCCAGTGGGTGATTTTGAAAGTGAGAATAGACACTGGTGGATGCTTCACTCATGAGCATGAACCGGGCTTTTATTATCAACACTTCAGGCATTGAATCATTCCAGGATGAAAGGTATTATTTTCTGAAGATTGCTGGTCAGTGTTGTATGCCTCATCTGTGAAAAAGTATTTCAGCTCAGATAATCAATACTCTTGCCCCTTGAAGTATGAAAATAAAATTTAAAACAAAGAGAGTGAAACATAAATCTTCTTTGAAACATAACATCACAAGCATTATGTAACATTATTGTTCCTTATTTTCCAGATTTTGGTGGTAATATATGCTGCACCATTTAAGTTATCAAATAGTAAGATATCGTAGAATTTATAAAATGGAAACTCGACTGACATTTATCAGGATTCTCACTTCAGAACATTTTCTGCTTAAAAACAGGGAACCAAAGTTCTGAGTGTTAACGTTTTGCCTCTTGCTTGGGCCCAACAACTGGATTTGCATTCTACCCTTGGTCCTGATGCATTGCTTCAACTCCTCATAAAAATAAAAGAACTTATTTATT
Organism: Prionailurus viverrinus; assembly: GCF_022837055.1. Lineage (NCBI taxonomy): Eukaryota > Metazoa > Chordata > Mammalia > Carnivora > Felidae > Prionailurus > Prionailurus viverrinus. Next base: position 62,029,383 of record NC_062566.1, read on the forward strand.
TGCCGGTTATCCTGGCCTTTGCATCAAGAAAAGATTCATCTTTGGCTGTCTATTTCCTTTGAAAATCAGATAGTAGAATGGATTGAAAAAGAAATCCAGAAACTCAAATGCTTATAACCATCATCCAACTGTGCAGGCACATTGTAGGAGATGTAAAGGTTGACCAAATGATAATCCATCACTTCTATTTTTGTTTCTTCTACTGTGTTTTTAGGGTTTACCTATCATTTTGGACTCTGGATGAGGAATTTCTTACCGCCTTCAAAGTAGTATAGCAATGTCCACGTAGCCAAAAACAAACAAAAAACCCATGTTTATCTTGTTGCAATTTTGTCTATTAAGATTTTTTTTAGGTCTATGTATTCGATATATTTTTTTAATACGGAATAATTTATAATGAGATTGTTTGCTTAAAAATCTTGTACAAGCAAAATAAAATAAAATAAAAAAATACCCTGCTGAGGACCAGATATCCCTCCCTTTTTGTTTCTCTGATATTATAGATTGTAGGTTTTTGTTTGAGGGCTAATAGATTTCTCTTGTTAGTCTCAATGTAGTATTTACTTCTAATGGGAGTTTGCTAGTTAATCAAGCACAATGAACTACTTCACTTTTTAAAAAAAAAATAATGTTTATTTTTGAGCAAGAGAGAGAGCGCTAGCAGAAGAAGAGCAGAGAGAGAGAGAGAGGAGACACAGAATCTGAGGTGGGCTCCAGGCTCTGAGCTTTCAGCACAGAGCCCCATGTGGGACTCAAACTCATGAACCGTGAGATCATGACCTGAGCCGAAGTTGGATGCTTAACTGACTAAGCCACCCAGGTGCCCCAGAACTCCTTTCACTTTTGCTCAATGTATTACTTCACTGTTGAAGTACAAAAAGTTTTCATTATGTTAGCAATCTCATTTCACCAATTACTTGTTTGTATTCAGATGAAAAGGATGTGAACTTTGTTAACAATTATATTTAGTGGCCCTACTGTAGTTTTCCTATCTTTGGTATCACCTATATCTATGTGACCATATAATGCTGCGTTAATGCAAGCTAAAGTTTTGCAAAATTTTGCTTTATAGGCCTAAACCTACCTCGATTCCTTGTAAAATTTTGATCGGATTGTAAGTATACAGTAACATTAAGTACAAAAGTGACCCCGAATGTCCAGATGACCCTGTATATTCACTCATCAAGAGGCAGGGACCCCTTGAAACTGGACTGGCCTTGTTAAGCTGTAATTTTTGTTTTCAGTCGAATACAATAGAACTAATAACATGCCTGTTCTGAGTCTAAGCCTCTAGAAGTCTTTATTTTTTATTTTTTTTAAATTTTTTTTTCAATGTTTTTTATTTATTTTTGGGACAGAGAGAGACAGAACATGAACGGGGGAGGGGCAGAGAAAGAGGGAGACACAGAATCGGAAACAGGCTCCAGGCTCTGAGCCATCAGCCAGAGCCCGACGCGGGGCTCGAACTCACGGACTGCGAGATCGTGATCTGGCTGAAGTCGGACGCTTACCCGACTGCGCCACCCAGGCGCCCCTAGAAGTCTTAAATATACATGTGTATATATATATATATATATATATATATATGTGTATATGTATATATGTGTATGTATATATATACACGTATATATACACATACACACGTATATGTGTACATATGTACACATATACATATATATACATAAATATGTATACATATACACAAATATCTGTTCTCTCTTTCACTCCTCTGCCTATACCAAGAGAGTACACCTGGAATAACCTGCTGGGTGATGAGATCCACATGGCTCAGTCACCAACATTGTCCCATCAGCCATGTTAGTGAGGCAAACCTAGACCAGAAGAACTACCCAGGTGAATCCAGCATAATGGGTTAGAACCCCAAGCCAGTGGGTTAGAAACACACAATATCATAATCCAAGCACAGTGCTTCTTAAAGCTTATTTATCATGTATTTTGCTATATTGCAATAGCTTTAGATTCAAATAGATTTGGGTTTAAATAAACTTAGATTCATACGGCTTCCAAAGAAAAGACTGGACATAATTATACTCAACATTGAACTACCTATATGGTATATGGAGCTTTGGACCCGCCTGAACCTGTTGGCTTTTGCTCTACTGTGCTCTCTTCTGGGTTTATAATTTATCTGCCAAGTACACTCTTTTAAATGACCGTGTATCATTTTCTCTTCTCTAGAGTCCGTTATTAGTGTCCACAAAGGGTTAGTAAAGACGAAGAAGGAAGAATTTCCTTGCAAGCCCTTCTTATTCTTCGAGTAGTAATTCCCAATATTTTATAATTAAAACAGATTGTTTTCTGCTTTTGGTTTTGCTGTGTTATTTTTATCCATACACAGCTGTGTGGTATCCTTTTTATAAAATTACATGAACTAATACCTGGAAACATTGAGAGCACTGGACAGTTTTTGATATTGAGTAAGAAACTCTCGGTTGTCACAAACTTCTATGGGAGAAGTATTTATTTGGGAAGCTGAACTACTCAGTGTTACAGAGGCAAACAACGCAAAAATTCCAGTTTATTAAGCAAAAACTGAATTATAACAATCCTCATAATGTTAATTTATCCCCAAAAGATTTCCCTGACTAGCTGGATAAGGAATATCTAACTGCTTTGCACTTCTGTAATAGGTCTTTGCTCCCATTTGTTTTGGAATGTGTTGTGAATAAGAAGGAGTTTTAAATTATAAGCAGTCAAGAAACAAATGTCTTTTCCTATCTCTTTTGTTATCTAACATTCTCATGTACCATTTCCCTTCCAAATTTTCTTATGTTAAAGATAAAAGCTTCAGGAGCAATGACATCATTTCTGTGCAATCAAAAAATGTATTTATTCCCTCCCTAAAAGAATAGCAAACAAAATCTTATAATTGACTCTACCATACCTCAAGTCTAAGAATATTAGTCTTATCTCTTTGAATCTTTTCACAATCTTAATAGTATATACCTCATGATTAAACTATGTTTAACAAGCAATGTATTATCTTTAATAACGAAGGAAAAAGGAAATGGCTTAAGTAACTGCACACATGAATACCGAGAAAAGAAATCTGTGTAGAGGCCACAATCCTTGTTTATAGATTTGTTGATGAGGACTTAAGTAGTATTGATAACTTTCTTCCACTTTTCATGTTTTCTTTGCTTTCAGCCAATACCTCATCTAATTGGTACTTTTTATCCAGTTGGGTGTCCACCATCTTTGTTCCCGAAGAATTATAGCTTTTGATGGCACTGCTTCTTTGCGACACTAATACAACTTTCTGTGATGAGAGAAGTGTTCTACATCTGCACTTTCCAGTATGTGGCTACTGGCCACATGTAGCTATTGAATGTTTGAAATAAGACTAATGAGGTGGGGAAACCGAATTTTATTTGTTAATTAAATCTTAGACACTTTTTAGACAATATAGCTTCAGTAGTCTTTGATTTACTTTAACCCACATCTAGAAATATCTGAAGGCACTCCAGAAGATCACTTGGCTTCTATTTCTGTTTAATACTGGTTTGAGAGTCTTCTAGGTCCTCTTAGACGATATAATTAGTTTGTTGTAAGGTGTATGACACATGATAAATCTACTCCAATATTTTTATCTCCCTAATACTTAGGATTTTATCTTCTATTTTAAGTCAAGAGACTTAGGGCATTTCATCCTAATTTGCAGTGAATCTGTCTTATAATTTAGCTACGCTGACTAGGTAATCAATTAATATCTACTTCCAGTTACTCAAATAAGCCAATTTATTTCATAAAGTAATATCAGTTCAAAATCTGTTTCCTCCTCCTATTACAGTCTGAATCTATTCCCACATATACTCTCAAACATCAGATATCTCCAAATAACAAATGTCTCAAAATAAAGTAGCAAAGCTCCAAAATTCACTTGGGGTACAGCCTTTTTTTGAGTTTTATTTTCTGATTTCTCTGTGAGAACTGCTGGATTGCAAATTTTTGTTTGGAAGATGGTAAAGGAGGGATGCATGTGTGTGGTGGCTGGGGCAGTAGGGCATGCAAAAAAACAGATTTCCTCCTAAGAGATCACCACTTCAGAAAAAGCGAGTAATGAGTCTCCAAGGAATACTGGACTTTCACTGTGTTTAACTTGCATTCCAACCCATGTTTCTCTCCATTTCCTTGAAATGCTCTTGTCTGAATCCCATTCTGTTACCAATTTCATTAGTAGTCAAGATTTTTATTTTTTGCAAGCAACAAAAACTGGTCCTGATAAACTTAGGAAGAAACTTTACATATATCAGAATCAACTGAATGGCTGGAGGAATAGTCAAGGTTAAGGTACAGTCAGGATCCCGTGACCGGTTGCTAGTGTCAACATCATTGGGCATTTCCTGCCAAAGCTGCTGCTTCTGTACCCCTGGGCACTTATGTCATTGAACTCTCTCTCTCTCTTTTTTGTAGTGAACATTTTATTTAGAATGGTTTTATTGATGAAGGGATACAAACGTTCGATCCTTAATTGTTTCTATATTTTTGTTTTTGTTTTTTGATATACGAAAGTTCTGTTATTCCAATACCATTTTTTGTAAAGACTTTCCTTTCTCCATCAAACTGTCCTTGCTTCTTTATCAAACAAAGATTGGATGAATGTATTTGCGTGGACCCATATCTAGTCTCTCTATTCTGTTCCATTGATCTATGTGTCTACTTTTGTTCAAGAGTACCACACTCTCTTGATTACAACAGCTTAGAGCAAACTTTGAAGTTTTGGAATGTCAGTCTTCCAAATTTGTCCTCCTTCCTCAGTGTTATGTTGTCTATTCTTGGTCTTTTACCTTTCTGTGTAAACTTTAGAATTTGCTTGTTGTGTCTGCCAGGTAGCTTGCTGTGATTTTGATTGGGATTGTGTTAAATATAGGGGTCAAGTGGAGAAGATGAATATCTTGTTAGAGTCTTCTAATGTAAACTTGGAATATCTCCCCATTTATTTAGATTTTTAAAATTTCTTTAGTGGTTTGTAGTATTCTGGATGCAGACCCATATATATTTTTAGACTTATACCTGTGTACTTTAATTTCTGGTACTATTGTGAATGGTATTTGGCTTTTAATTTCAAAATTGAGTTGTTTATTGCTAGTATATAGGAAAGTAATTAACTTTTGCATATTGTACAAGTCCACTGTAGTTATTATTCTTGTTCCTCTAGTTCAGGTTCTTCTTCTTACTGGCCCCCAACTTCTTTTGAGATTTTTCCTTTGTCTTGGTTTTCAGTAATTAGAATATTACATACCTCTGTGTGTGTGTGTGTGTGTGTGTGTGTGTGTGTGTGTGTGTGTTTTGTATATATCCTGCTTTGTGTTCTCTGAGCTTTCTGGATCTGTGCTTTTGTGTCTATGATTTGTTTTGGAAAGTCCTTAGCCACTATTACTTAAAATACTTTTGCTTATTATCTTTTTTATTTCTTTCTTGTGCCCCAGTTATGCAAATGCCACACTTTTTGAAGTTGTCTCACAAATCTTACATGTCCGTTCTCCTCCCTGATGCCTGCTGTTCTCTTTTTCTCTTTGCATTTTAGTTTGGAAAATGTCTATCAATCTCTCTTCATGCTCTCTGATTCTTTCCTCAGCTCTGTCATGTCTACTGAAGAACACATTGAAGGCTTTCTTTACTACATCTTTTTATTTCTAAAATTTTTTTTATTTCTTAGTGTTTCCATATCCCTGCTTATATTGCTTATCTCTTTTCATGTTGTCTACATTTTCCTTTAGAGCACTGCACATATTAAATGGGTATTGAGGAGGGCACCCGTTGGGATGAGCGCTGGGTGTTGTATGGAAACCAATCTGACAATAAATTTCATATTAAAAAAATGTGATTGCAATTATCAGAGTCATATTGGAGTCCGACTCTAATACTTTTTCCTCTTCGGACTGTTTTCTCTTGTCTTTTGACATACCTTTTCATTTTTTGTGGGAAGTCTGACATGTTGAGTCAGGAATCAGGAACTGAAATAAGCCTTTAGTGTAGGATTTATGTTAATCTGACTAGGACGTGGGTCATGTTAATGTTTTTTGTGGGGTCAAAGGCTTCAGATTCCTTTTCTGTCCTTTGTGTCTTTGCATGTGACTTAGGGCTTCCCTAAGTTCTCCTCCTCAGAGAGAGTATGTGTCTTGCAGCTTTTTGAGTTGTAATCTGTTATTTTATCTTTGTGGTTGTGAATTGTGGGGGAGAGGGAATATTCTATATTCTGCCAGTTATCTTTCAATCAGTTAGTGGGCCTGTGTCCCAAGGCCATGGCCCTCACAAGTATTTCTCCACTAGGATAGCTTTTATCCTCTGCCCCCTATTCTCTTCCCTGGCTGTATCAGTGGGTGATATGGGAAGGCTAGAGTGGGAAGAATTCCCATCCTCCATCCAAAAAAAGGCTCCAGCAAAGTCTTTTCTTCTGGAAAGTGGGTTTTTGTTATGGGGAAGGCTTCTGGAGAATGCTCTGGATGTATTCCTCAATGATTCCTCTTCTCTTCTCCTTGCCAAAGCCAAGAGGGAATCTTTCTCAGAACTCTACCATGAGAACCTGATAGGGTTTCTGGTGGCAAAGCAAACAAAAGTGTGGGAGCTTCCCTAAAACTGTGGCTCCAACAAGTTTCTCACTTTCATAGTAGCCTCAGACCCAGTCTCTGGCAATTGGCCGAAATTGTCATTTAAGTTCCTAGCAGTTTATGGCACAACCAGCTTCTGCTTTCTAGGCAAGCAGACCTCAGCTGTGATGATTTGGATGTGCCTTCAGATTTTGGTGTGGCTGTTTGCCACAAGACCTTAGTTCTCTGGTGGGTCTGAGAAATACCCCTGATTTTCACTTGTCCAGCTTTTTCTTGTCGTAAGGACAGAATGAAGACCCCCAAGCTTTTTTCCATGGCAGAATTGAAACCACAAGTTCCTGATGGAACTCTTGGATCCACTGAAATAATTTCTAATGTTTTTGGCTGATCTGTCACTTTCTCAATATTCATAGTTCTCCCTTTTAGCAGGCTTCTCTGACAGCAGAGAACTAAGCTGTGCCTCTCACATGCAAGATCTCTTTGAAAGAGCAAAACTACCTTGTGTCTGTGTGTACCAAATATGTGATGCCGTAATTTGAAGGCTGTTTTTCCAATTGAGCGTATACCATTAAATTTGTGTAATTAGAATTCTAGGTATCTTATACATACTGAGTGATATTTTGGAACATTTAAGATGTCATTCTCCAACCTGAACAATCGTAAGTTGCTTGTCATTTCTTTTAGGACACAGGCCAATGTTATTCCCTGATCTGGTGCTACCTCTGTATGGCCTCATTGATGATGCCTCCCTCATTCAATAACTTCTACATTAGACTATGTCTACCTGATATATACTTTTACAGAAACTTGTATATATATTTGGGGGGCAATATTGCATCTGTAATAAGTTATTAAATTATCATGTAATTCTTTCTTTGATACCTGCCTCTCCCATTGAATATACACGCCAGGAGGTCAGGCACGGCCAGTCTTGTTCACTGTTGTATTCTTTGCACCAGCAAAATCTTGGAAGACATTTTTCATGTGCATGAATTATGAGTGAATTCAATCTTCATTTTCATTTCATGGCAAAGTGAATCCTTTATTTGGGCTTGAGGATGAGAAGCATAGAGAGGCATGAATGACACCACTAGGGGTTCTTGAGGAGAAAACTAGGAGCAAGAATTTAGTTTGAGTAATAATATATAATTTCTCCCCTTGAGAAACCCAGAAATATTTGTAATATTTTATTTTCTGCAGTTTTACAGATGTGGGCATGACTTGCTTTCTTTGGATACCCAAGAAAAGGATGAACTGGCAAATTCAGGGGTGCTCAGCTTAAAACAGTAGTAAAAATATGATTATTGTTATTATCGACTAGCTAATCTTTTCTCTTTAAGTTTCTCAGTGATAGCAGTGAAGCGTTCGAAAAATTCCTCAAAACCACTGACAACAGAATGATTCTCTGGGTGAGTTTGGTGATCATATTGAGTCTCCTGAGGTCATTTTAGGACTTCAAATTTGAAGATGGCCTTCAATGACCACTTCTGACACTTCACTTACTTGTGGGGTGAGCTGTGGCCACACAATTATCTTCTTAATAACACCTAACATAAAAGGTTTATTAGGTAGAGATTTAAACTCATTAAACTCATCAAATAATTACATGGTACTCAGTGTGTTCTCATGTACTATCATATTGAATTTTCAAAAGAATTCCGTCGAGTAGGCATCTTTTCCATTGTTCACAAATCACAAAACTGGTTTAGGATGATTGAGTAACTTAGCCGTGATCGTAGAGTTAACTTAGTGCCACAGACAGGGTCTGAACCTGTTTTCTAACATCATCAAGGTTGTAAGCCTCATTTTGTGAACAGCTTTGTGGTCATTGTCAGTACCCATGGCAATTTTGAAATTATTTTCTTTTTTTTGGCTCTGCTTTTCACACTTAAAATCTCTTTAAAGATTGATAACATTACACCTGGTAATTCATTAAGTAACAACACAAATTAATACTTTTTGTGCCAGATTTTATAATGATTTTCTGAACCTCAGTCCAAAGAAAGAATTCCCTACCCCCAACACCAAAGTCCTCAAAAAAAATGTACATTAAACAAACAAACAAAAAACCCCTGGAAATGTGTAGGATATCAAAGTTCTTAAAGCAGCTGTTATGCATAGAAAGTGAGCACACTTTATAGCAGTTTTTAGTATCTGTTCCAGCTGCAAATGTGCAATATAATCTGAAAATTATACAGAGTAGTATTCATTTAAATGTGTAAACTTTATTGACAAGAAGACAGCTTCAAAAGAAATAGCAAGAGCACATTGTGTCAATTTTGTTTGAAGGGATTTCTTGGTAAATAAGGGCAAGAACAGAGCATGATAACTTATATGACATTCTAAATTGCATTTCAGGGAATCCAGCCAATTCTGCAACTTGCATAGCATGAATAAGAAAGCGATTTGGTCTAATTAGAACACAAGACAATCTTAATAAACATGTTATGTATTGATATTCATGTATATGATGTGAATGTGTATTATTAGATACACTTGTTACACACACACTCGCACACACACTGATACACAGAGCTTGCTTTTGTTATAAGAAAAAACAAGTGACAATGCAGGTGATTCTGGGCAAACCATTAACGGAAAAAAATGTGAAGTTTATTCCCTACAGGAACTAATGCCCCACAGTCCACTTTATATATAACTATTTTCACTTTGAGAAATTTACCTTCTATTAGTTTAGCAACAAGACTATTTCCCCTTGTGCATATATTAAGATAATCATAATTTCTACTTAGTAGTATTGCGAATTATATCACTAGGTTTTTTCATACTTGGATACGGTAGAAATAATGTATTATCTATTCCTTGAAAACTACAGAATTCACCTAGAAACTAACTGAACTGGGTTTTGAGGTTATTGGTCTATACTAATTTTTCGTCTTGCACCACTTTTTTTTCAGAGGTGTATTTATTCCCTTTGGCTTTCAAACATATTAGCCTATACGTTTTTTGATATTTTCGTTATTTTAAAAGTCTTTTTTTAAAATCTGGAGTAGTTTTCTTTATATAATTTGAATTTCCTTTATTTGCATGCTCTCTTTTTTGTTTAATCTGTCTTACAAGAGGTTCATCTTATTTTAAGTACCAGCTTTGTGTTTTACGAGTATTCTCTATTGCTTTTTTTTTGTTCTGTATTTTATTGAGTTTTCTTTTATCTTTATTGTTTCCTTCTCCTTTGTCGTTTTTAGTTTTGTTCTGTACCTATTGTTCAAACTTTTTGATCAGAATGCTTAGATCCATTTTATTTTGTCTTTCCAATTTTCTGCATTATGTATCACAGATTTTGGATTATGTAGTTTTTACTGTTTAATCTTAAATATTTTATTATTTCTTTTGTATTTCCTTTTAAGTACAGAGAAGCACATTACTTATGTATCACATATATAGAATTTTTAGCTAGTCCTTTGTTAATTTATTGTACTGTCTTCAGAGAATATGACCTACATGATTTCATCCTCTGTAATTTATTGAAGCTTCCTTTATGGCTAAATACAGGAACGATTTTTATAAATGTTAAATATATATATATATATAAATAACATGTTGTAAAAGAAAATATACATTCTCTAAGTGAATACATTTTTTAAATGAATATACTTTTAAAAATATAATGGTTTGGTATTATTAGCTGATTATTTATTTATTCATTCATTTATTCATTCATTCAACCATGTCATGGTTTCCTTTGCTGTACAGAAACTTTATTTAAAATTTTAAATTACAAAATAGTTAACCTACAGTGTTATATTAGTTTCAGGTGTACAATGCAGTGATTCAACAATTTCACGCATCATCCAGTGCCCGTCGTGAAAAGTGCCCTCCTAATCCCCATCAACTATTTCACCCAGCCCCCCCAACCACCTCCCTTCTTTAGTCACTGATCACTGATTTATTCTTCATAGTTAAGAGTCTGTTTCTTGGGTTGTTTCTCTTTTGTTCCCTTTGCTTGTTTGTTTTGTTTCTTAAATTCCACACAAGTGATATCATATGGGATTTGTCATTTTCTTACTGCCTTCTTTTGCTTAGCATTATACTCTTTAGCTCCATCCGTGTCATTGCAAATGGCAAGATTTCATTCTTTTTTATGGCTGCATAATATTTCATTGTGTATATATACCATCTCTTTATCCATTCATCTATCAATGGACACTTGGGCTGCTATTATAAAAAAAAATGCTGCTATAAACATAAGAATGCATGTTTCCCTTTGAATTAGTGTTGTTGTATTTTGGGGGCAAATAGCCAGTAGTGAAATTACTGGATTGAAGGACAGTTTTATTTTTAATTGTTTGAGGAACCTCCATACTGTTCTCCAGAGTGGTTGCACCCCACCATGAGTGCCAGAGGGTTCCCTTCTCCACATCCTTGCTAACACCTGTCATTTCTTGTGTTGATTGATTTAGCCTCTTTAAAAAGAATATGTTAAAATCAACAACAACAATTGCTTTTTTCTACTTTTACCTGTGAATTTGTTAGTTTTTGCTTTATATATCTTTAGATAATAGTGTGAGTTGCAGACATGTTAGTTTCTCTCTAGTACCTCTTGCATTTGGAGTGGTGTTTTTTTTGGGGGGGGGGTGGCGCTTAAAGTTCTCTTTTGTCAGAAATAAGGATTATTACCTTAGCTTTCTGTTTGTTTACACTTGTCTGACACATTATTTCCATCCTTCAGCTGTCAACTTTTTCATATTATTAAAGTGTGTACCTTGTCAGTGCTTCTCAAAACAGCTCTGGTGAAGGACCAGGTTTTCTAAATTTACTATTCTATTTCCCTTGTACTTTTGTTAAATGCAGTAAACATGGTTTTCTAGAATAGAAACTAAAACAGAGTCATACAAAATACATGACTACCTTTTAACTATTAAACTCAATAGACAAGAAATTTCCATGTCAAATTTCTATAAAACATTTTAAATGGCCTCTATTTCTTCACTAATTTTGTCATAGGATGGTAACAAATAGGTTACAGACCAATATTATGCTTCAGAACATACTTTCAGTAGCCCCATTGTAGGCAAATATTGTTAGATCTTAGTTGTTTTTTTTTTTAATCTGTCTTAATTGGTGATCTTTTTTAATTGGTGAGTTTAATCTGTTTAATTTTATTGTAATTACTGTTAAGATTTATTTCTCCTACCTAATGTCATATTTTTTATTTACTGTTCTTTTCTCACTATGAATATAAACAGTATCAATTCAGACTGATACGTGTAAGTTCTATTTGTAATTCAGATACCACAGTAAATTTGCTGATGTGATATTTCTGAAATAGTGAATAATCTTGGGTAAAATTCTGAAAAAAAAACCAAAGCATGTTGATTCCTTGAAACTATAAACATATCTTGAAATTATGCAGAAATACTTGGTTTATAAAAAGTTATATTCTGGCTTAGATAATTACACAAATATGTAGTAGAATATTAGCATGTCACTTAGAAAAGAAAAATTAATTTTGTGGGATTGTTCTGTGTATTATAGAACATGCATTATCTCTGGCTTCTGCCTCTGAAATGCCAATAGTAACTCCCCATTATTGTGGTAATCAAATATACCCTCACAAATTTCCAAAAGACCTCTTTAGGGAATGCATTATTTTTATTTAAAAAAAAGTTTTAATGTGTATTTATTTTTGAGAGAGAGAGAGAGAGCAGAGAGGGAGGGAGACACAGAATCTGAAGCAGGCTCCAGGCTTTGGGCTGTCAGCACAGAGTCTGATACGGGGCTCAAAGTCAAGGATGATGAGAACATGACCTGAGCCCAAGTCGGATGCTTAATCCACTGAGCCACCCAGGCACCCTGGGAATGTGTTACTTTTATTGAAAACAGTAGCCCTGAGAGGTGGCACGGAACTTGAACTAGATCAATTGCAGTCCTTCTCCCAGGGTATCAGACAGGCACTGTGCAAGCTGTGAGGAGGATTGTGGAGACCATCAGTAGTATGGTCTCTGCTTCCTGGAATGGTTAGTTTGTAACAAGACAGATTAAAACTGACACACAGAAGGAGAAGCAACAGATAGAACTAGACTACACTGATATTTCCCTGCTTCCCCTCCACTTAGTGATATTTCTTTTTTTTTTTTTTTTTTTTTTTTTTTTTTTTTTTTGCTGTAGCTAGTTCTGGTTGGGTTTTTGCTACTTGCTACTATAATAATCCTAAATGAATCTAGGTACTTATTTGTGCATTATTTTACATTATGTATAATCAGTTATTGTTATATCCTGGAAGGAACTGAATAAAAGCGATGTTCAATAAAGGCAAAAGAATGAGACTAACGGCAAACAGAAAGTCATTTTTACGGTTGTGATAGATTAAACTCTAAAAATAAATTCCCAGGAACACCTAGTAGGTGAAGATGAAGGTTTGTACCTGTACTTTTAAAATGAAAATAGATTTGGTATAGAAATTGTGTACTAATTTTAAATAGTAACCAAGAATAGGTATTCAAGGATGACTAAAACATTATTATATCTGTTCCATGTAAATTCTTTTCTTGAAAATGGAAAGCTAGGGCATTTACTTCTCACACAAATTTTAATAGGTGTTATTAAGTGCTCTCTGGCAAGGCCAGTGTTTTCATTGGAAGTGGCTGCCTTGTTATATAGTAGATGCTTCCAGGTATGATACCAGCGTGTATCAGAATTTTGTCTTGGATCCAACTTTGGTATGGATAGTCTTTGGAAAATCTGCAGAAAAGATTTGCGTTATAAAGAATGTTTCGTTACATAGAGATCAGCTGTAAAACGTGTGCTAGAATGTCTAATAATGCACCCCTTCAAAACAAGGAAATGCTAAAGGATGGTAAATAACTCTATGTCTTGTGTTGTTTCTCCAGTAGAGTATGGTGCGCATTATCTCTGGCTGACAATCAACTGTAGTTAGAGATAGAGGACATGGATATTAGGATTTAAGGGGGAGGGAGAAAAAAAGATGTAGTGGGATAATCATTTAAAGGAAACTTAGGAATAAATTCATAACATATTCTCACTTTATGTTTTTAAAAGTCTGTAATATTCAGATACATGTAAATGTTGATTTGTGAAGACTGCAGAGTGAAAAAACAAAGGCTGACATATTCATTTCTTGGTTAATTTCCATTTATCCTTTTTCCTTTTACTGAACTTGCCCTTTATTGCTGAGAACCAGACGTCTCCCAGCTCTTCCCTGGTCTCCTGACCCATGATGATTCTCCTGACTTCATTTGCTGGTCCACTTAGCCTGGATCTGTAGGTCAAACTTTAAGAATTGGCACACATAGGATCAAAAGAAAAGTTAAATAAATAATATGTATCCGAGTGGGGGCTCAAAATCCAGCACTCCTTGCTACCAAGGCCTTTGTAACAGCTGCTACTACTGCCCTTTCCATCCTTAATGCTATGATGTCTTACAGACTCTTCAAAATAAGAGCTGAATGTCCATTTTTATCTTTTTCATAGAGCAGAATAAAACATCTGACTTATGATAGGAAACAACATATTTTAGAGTAAGGGAATGATATTGTCTGGGTTTTTTTGGAATGCACACTTTATTAAGATATTTTTGATGTTGATTGATAATCAAGAATCTGACTCTACACACGTATGCACTCTTCTTATTTACCCGGAAATTTATTAATACTATGAAATGAAAGCATTGGATGGTAGAAAAAATTCCTTCATTTGTGCAGCAATTGTTTGAGACATAGAAGGACTAATATTCTTAGAATATTACTCAGTAATCTTTAAACGCTTAGTAAGTAAGCTTTTTAAAACGCCAATTAAACAGGAACAAAAACAGGAGTACTGTAGGATTTATACACCTTAAAAGTAGTAAAATGGTTGGCAATTATCAAATTTAATTATTGGAAAGCAAAGCAAATAATTTTAGTATGAAATTTGATGGAAAGTACTTTTTTCCTTTTATCAGATCATTTGCGTCTCTATCTGATCCAATGAAAGCACCTCCTCTTTTCTTCATTGTGTGTTACACAGGCCTTAAAGTCTTGAAAAAAAAATCTGGAATTCTTGAATACAATCTCTAAGTTACGATCTCATTCTTCAACAGTAGTAAGTTGCAGGATGCATTTCAGCGTTTTGCTAATTACCTTCAGCAATTTTATTGCTGTTATTGTAATATACAGTTATTTATAATATTGCATTATAACTCTATTTGTCGTTAATAGTCAGAAATGATAGAGATCAATAAAACTTCTATATTGTTTGCATGTCTGCATTATTTAAAATGTAATAAGTTAGGAAAAAATAATAATGGTGAAATATTTTTGATGACACACCCCTTTCTTCAAGAGATATGTTGGAAACTCTATGTCAGAAACCGCAACCCATGTTTCGGTCATGTAAGATTAGAGTACAAAAAGCTTTCAGGAATAAATGTTATGAAAAATTAAAGTGTCGAATGAGACTGGCAGGATGACCAACCCAACTGTCTTCTCATCTTTAAATTTCATGGTATCTTTTAAATGGATTGCTATATCTTATTGCCAACAGTTTTTAACTAGTTTGTTTCCAAGCTACTATTGAGCATTTAACATTATAGATAGAAACATCATCAGAACCCTTGGAAACAGCACCTTTGACAAGGCACCTGAGTTTGTAAAATTATTGCCTGCGATACTGCATATAAACGAAACACATGAAATAAGTAGTTGAAAATCTATCTAAAGTATGTGATTAACATTGACCAATAGTATGACTCTTTCGATTTCAAGATTTTAATCTTATTTTTCAGTAAATAGTATTTGTTTCTGGAATCATCTAGACAGTCATCTTAACCCTCTACTTTGTTCGAATCAGTGCTACCTTAATATATTCACCTGTGTGTGTGTGTGTGATCAAAAACAAAGCTCCTTGCAAATATTCTGAGAAAATCTATCCATCTCTTTGAAATAGTCTTACTTGAATCATTTTACCCTGGAAAAATAATGAGATAGAATTATATTTCAGTTGTTATTTCTTTTGAAAAGTTGGTTATAGGTATAAGAAAAGTTTCAAGAAGATTCCAAAGTCTTATCATTCTATCTCCAAAAAGGATTTAACTTCCCATCTAATCTAGATTGTCCATAACAGCGTCTTCTACGTCTCTGTCACATATTCTGTGCCATTGTTTTGTGTATTTACGTTCTCTCTCTGCTTTATGTATGTATGCATGTAAAAGTATATGTGTATTTACTTGCTTTTTGCCTCTCATCTCCATTAGACTGAGTGTCATGGAGGCATGAACTCTCCAATCTTCTGTGTTTCTGGTATCTCACCTAGAGACTAGAATGTAAGGCAAGGATCTTTGTCTGCTTTGCTTGCTGCTATATCCCTAGCATGTAGAATAGGGAATGTCATAATTTAAAAAAATTGTCGTGGTGATGAATAGAATGGGCATTTGGTAACTATTTCTTGAATGAATATATTAAATGATTCCTCTGATTGAAGATTTTATTTCTGGACAGTGTTTCTAAGTATGGATTGTGCCCAGATTTTGGTTGTTCAGATAGTAGCAACATGTTAGTTTTGCAAAGCAGTGCTGCAGGCCTGTCAATCTTGAGCCGGATGTGCTTTTGTAAAGCACTGCATTCAGAAATCAGAAATTCCCCCCCCCCCTTTTTTTTTTAGAAACTTTAAATTATGATCTGTAGAGGTAGAAGGCTTTTCCAGAAGAAAACATTTTTTCAGGGGAAGCCATCTGTGGGCCTTGATTCATGAACTGAGTTTAAGAAAACTAACTGCATCTAATATACTCTACTTACTGGTAAAAGGCAACAGTTCACAAGCTCTTATCTATTGTCCATATCCTTGACAGAATCTGAGGAAGAAAGTGGGGGAAGAAGAAGTTCTAGCTGTTTCCAGACTTAGAGTTTCTGTGTCCTCACCAGGCATTTTCTGTATTCCCAGAAAGGTTATGGGCTGGGATGGTGGGCATAATTATGACAATTCTCCAATTTAATAGTAAGAGTTTTCTTTGAGGGAGAAACTTTAATTATTTGGTGATGATAGAAGATTTTATGAGAATACACTCACTGATTTAGAATTGTCCTTTGTATTAATACCAGGTAATAGATGAGAAACTTCAGCATAAAATTAAAATTAATTGGCTCTTAAAACTATGCCCACATGACCAACAATTATTGCATCTTTGTGTCAAGAAGAACATGGCTCAAAATAATAATTTGGGGTAAAAAAAATACACTGTTGCCTTCTTTTCCCCTGCTCTCTGCCCTTTTAACTCTTTGAAAAACCTCTTTCTCTGGAACTTGAATGGTTATTTTTCCCTGGTAGCAATGGGTCTAGAAGAGAGGAGGTGAATGGCTAGAAATGGGAATGGGGAAAATGAAGGAGGAAGGAAAAAAATAAAATAATTTCTCTCCTAAAAAACACCCAGAAGGATAATTTAGTTGATTTCAATGGATTATGGGTTATCTGCCTACTTAATCTCACCTTCCCCCCGGCTCCCCAATTCACTCACACTCCTGAATATTTTTTGAAAAAAATGAAAGGAAAATGCATGTTGAATGTATACCAAGTCAAGTTATGTTGATGTTTTCCTTTCTTCATTTCTGTAACCGATTTTGGCACCTTAATACAATGATGATAGCATGCAAATCTTTACACAATAACCTAGTTATGATTCCTGCAATAAATAATTCCCATATCCATCACTTTTAAGCATCGTCACAAAGAATGGAGTGTAGCAATGTGCCCTTATGTTTCTTATTTTCCAGATCAATCTGTTTTTCTTAATTTTAATTTATAATCAGCACAACTGAAGCTTCCTAATCATATCAGACATGCCAATCCTTTCAGAAGCAAATCTGATTTAACATCAAGGATCCTGGCTTGTGTTCACGAAAGAGTTTTTCTCCCACTGCTCTCCAGAAGTTTTTGTTGGTACTTAACACATTTACACAGCTGAAATTCAAACCAGTTTCCTAATACTTGGTGGACAAAAATCTCTCTCAGTGGTGCCAGGTAATCTATCCAGTCAGCATAGCAGAAGGTGCACCCAGGCAGGTGATGCTGGAGTTTCCTTTTGTAGTTTTGGTAGAGAGGAAGAAAATCAAATATGCGCACAAAAGGAGATTGCTCTTGAAAAAAAGTCTGGAATAAAATAGAAGATAATGCTTGGAGGATGGAGATGCGTTTACCTTGAGCTTTAAAGAGATGCATGGGGAAGGATAGAACATAAGCTTCTTGTCCAATTTTGTTTTGCATTTCAGGACAGTTTAACCTAACAAATACCACTGATCCTATCTTAAGGGATACACAATTTTGCAAGAGGGGACTTTGTGGGTATTTTTAGCCTATAAAACAGATAGCAAATAAGCTCTCCTTGCTAGCTGCAAGCTGGAGCGTGTGTCAGGCTTCACTAGGCACACAAGGCTCTGATTTTGTATCATTAAAGACTCATTATCTCTTTTAACTTCTGTTGAAAGCATTCATCCATAGCTCTAGCTACTACTGAAACAATAGAGGTTCCTAGCCCGGTAATAATGCTTCCCCCCACCCCCAACCCCCAGCTTAAAGAGCCTTTAAAGGATGGATTGGCTTCTGCAATGCAGAAACAAAAAGCTACTGCCCAGGAAAATATGAAAGGTTATTTCTGTAAGTAACTTCAATTTTAAGGAGTGGAGGAAAATCGTCTGATCTGAGTTTCTCAGAGCTGGGAGTCTGAGTATACCTGCATGCTAAGTTTCTATTGGGGAAATATTACATTTTCCAAAGGAGAATGGCATGTCTTACTTATGTTTAGTCTCAAAGAGAAAAATAGTTTAATAAGAATGAAACGGGCTTGGTGTATTGATCTTGCCAATTTGTTTGGTATTAATATATATTTGGCAGGGAGGTAACTCTCCATTGAATTCAACAGTGGATTATATGAACAGTAATTTCTACATTTACCGGCTTTGTTTACACTTTCATTATACCTCTACTGCATTATCTGATGCCTTCATACAGTTTTCAATCTTATAGCCACTTTAATCTCCTCCTGCACTCAGCATATCTGAGTGAGTTTGTTGGCATAAGGGAATTTTGAAGGTTATATTACAGTACATGAATCAACAGAAAATGAAATGCACTGGAGACACGATCAGCCAGTTTTAATTCATTGCAGAAAGTTATAGATACCAAAATGCATTTAATGTAATCTGATCTCTTTATTCAGTCCTGAATTTACGAGCAATTCACCAGGAGTCAAATGACAACTTTGTTTTAAAAATAGTAGTCTATATCAGATGCCATTTTAATATATCTCTGACATATTTACATTTAAAGAGTAGGGAAAAGTGGAATCTTGGAACATAAATTTCTCTTTTCATAGAAAAGAAAAGCCTGAGAAAGATGCTACTTTTGTTCATTGAAACATTATTTGTCATTGTAACATAGGTCGGGTTGATGATAACTGTTAAATAAATCCGGCTCATCTGTATAGCTGGTAAACAGATTAGAAGCCCCCTAGATTACTGTGCATTTCCTTTTAAGGAGCAGCAACATAGCGTCATTATGTTCAGGTCTATAAAAAACATTTTATGTCAATAAGCCTGCTCTTTGCCTAGAATGATCAAATGTTCTTGGTTCAGGCTGGTCAACAAAAAGCTATGGACAGTGACTTCCAGACTATTTCCAGAGCAGCAACACAAATGGATGTTAAACATCAGTTAATTATTGTCTGGTTAGAAGATGTGATCTTTCACTTGGGGTCCTAAGTCATTTTTGGTAATGCTGACCCCATGAAAACACTCGTCTTACCTGTGAAGAGATAAAGTAACCCCCTATCATTCATATTTGAGACCTCTCCTTTCTCACACACCATAACACTGGTATTTAAGTGGAAGGGTAAATGTGGGAATACTACTTGCTATTTTTATCTCAACATACAAGATTTGTAATTCATTCCAAAGCAAACAAAATTTCTTTTTTCGTGTCTCAAAAAATTTCTTACTCTCTATATAGAAGAATTTCTTACTGTCTATTTTATTAAGCCCAAAGGAATAAATCATGTTTTTGCAACTGGTACATTAACAATATCTTAGCTTGCCAAATGTGGGAATTATCATTAATATGCAAATAAGAGATAGTACTTACAGACTATAAATGTATTTTCTATGTGTATATTAGTTATAAATATAATTATATAAATAATGTGCTTTTGTTAAGTATGTGAATTAAAATTTAGGCTTCCTACCAAATTTTATGTAATAACAATGGCATTTGGATAGTGTTCATTTTGGGGCGCCTGCGTGGCATAGTCGGTTGAGCAGCCGACTTCGGCTCAGGTCACATCTCGTGGTCCGTGAGTTCGAGCCCCGCGTCGGCTCTGTGCTGACAGCTCAGAGCCTGGAGCCTGTTTCCAATTCTGTGTCTCCCTCTCTCTGACCTTCTCCTGTTCATGCTCTGTCTCTCTCTGTCTCAAAAATAAATAAACGTTAAAAAAATGTAAAAAAAGTATCTATTTGGACAGTGTTCACTTTCAGGAATTGGTTTAATAGATCAATTTTGTGAGTAGAACTAAATTCTGCATTACTTTAGAATTGCAGCATTCGTAGTAAACATTCCTTAACAAGAGTCAAATGGCGAGTTTTTATGTAATAGATGTAAATTTCCATTCCAAGAATGCTGCAAACCCAAAATGGACCCCATTCAAATACTTTTGTTTCATTTTACTCTGGAAAATAATGAAATGGTGCTAGATGTCCTTTGTGTCCTTTAGAAGTAGATCATAGGGTTGGGAGAAGAGCAAAAAGAGTTGATGCATCAGAGGGAGAAGAGTTTGTTTTTAGAATCAGTGGCCAGATGACCTAAAATTTTTGGTTCACAGAAACCAGGAGTAAAATCAACTTATTAGGATCCTCCCCTGGCAGTCTGTCCAAATAGACTCATACCCCTTGAGGGAAAGCTTGATACAATCCAGTTTAAATGAAGTAAGAAAAAACGGTTTCACCATTTCCTTTGAAAGGGTGACTTTTCCAGAGTCCAAACCACCATCAGTGTTAAAAAATAGTTCTTAATACACAGCCCAAGTATTTCCTCCCACAATTTCATTCAATTGCTCCATTTCTTCTGTATTCCATTCCCAAACTGGTTGACTGGCCTTACCTTCCCTCAGTTTTCATCCATTCAAGCTACATTTCGTTCTTTGTGTGTTCACGATGGTTCAATTCCTCTTCTCAAAGGTATTATTTATTTATTTTTTCGTTTTTTACTTTTTTTTTGTAGTTTTGCTAAATTTGTGATGGCGTTTTAATTATGTTCTTTAAATGGTAGGAAGAAAGAGGATTTTCTAGCTTGTGAACACTGAATCTCTACTTAAAGAGCCCAACTTGTGATGCCCAGGAAAATCAAATAAATACGGGAAGTTTTTCAGTTTTAACAAACTGTTGCAACTTTTCCTTTTGAATATTCACCTAGTTTGAATTTTCCAGGATAAATCTTGAGTGATCTCTGTTTTCTCTACCTGTGCAACTTATCTTGGTTATGCTCTGCCAAATAAAATGAGAATTTTATATTATTCATCTTTGTTCCTCTGAGCTATCTTTTGATGATCTTAAGAATTACTTCAACTATATTTAAATTATAAAATGAATACAACAAAATACATACTTGATAGAAAAATAGAAGCATAACACCATCTTTGGGTATAATCTTAAAAATAATAAATGACTTAAGTTGTCATTATCTGTGTTCATAGAATCTTGAGATGAAGGGGCAAAAGCATTTGCCATTAAAAATGATTTTCTTTTATTTCCAGGCAAGAAGAATGCTGTGCTGTTGGAATAGAATAATTGAAAGGTAAGGTTTGTGATGGGGAACCATGAGGATGGAGTCTTAAACCACAGTCTGGAGGAGGATGTACCTTTCACTTGGAAGGTAGGGCTTAGAACATAGAAATGGGTATTAGCGGAGGATGAGTCTCTGTAATCCACTTACACTATTCCAAAGCTCAAATCAACAATCTCCCACACCATCTATGTCTCACGTTCTTTCCTCCTCCTGAGCAGCATCTTTCTCATGTCTCTCTTTGCAAGTGCGCTTCTAAGGGAGTAAGATTTTATCCTTTCTATGAAAGTTCAAATTTTAATGAGAGTTTACAGATAAAAAGACTTCAAGGTTTCAGGTATGCAGAAGATACTTCTAAATAAGTTGTTACTTGCATAGATAATTCCAAGGTTCTTAGGGGTAGAGTCAATTCACCTAACCCATCCAAAAGTCAGTTGTCTTCCAAATGTTCAAAATCATCTAGATACAACAGGATAATATTTTGGAAATCTCAGAAATGTGATAGAACTGATCTAAGTGCATGAAACCAGTTATGCAAATTGGCAAATATGAGTAAGGATTCTCTATTTCCCAACTGTGCTAACACTGAAATATTTTCATCTTGGTAGAAACTAGTAGCAAGGGAAAACCCATGAGGATCAACTTTTTTGAAAGATCAATCATCTTCTTGTCCTGACAACCTGGGCCTTCTCCAATTTTTGTTTTGTTATATCTCTGAAGTATGCTGTCCCTGGCACCCCTTAAATTTGCCATCCCTCATTTTGTTTCTTCTTTAAAACCATGGGTCTTCTCACCAGGGTGAATGTTATGAACAGCGATGCTTTCAATGCGAACAAGGAAAGCAACAGTTAATTGATGACACTCCTAAAGGAATAAATATACAAATGTTAATCCCCTTCCTGTGGTCGTCACACTATACTTTGAAATTTGGTTTTGCCACTGGTCAGTAATTAAATACAATCAACCTTTGTTCCTTCTGTGTGTGTTAGTGCCAAGTATTTATAATTCTCTTGCTTTGGAAATTGACGGTCTAACTCTTTTGCCAGTGCTATCCCAAAGTGCAAAAAGAAAAGAAAAAGCACCAATAGAAGAGTGAAAGTAGAAAGTAAAAGCCCCTAGTGCAGTTGAAGCTGAAGGTTATGGGGCAATGGTGTGGAAAGGAAAGCTGGGTACAAGATCATGTCTGTTAATTCATATAGCAACTGCATTCATCCATTTGAGGTAATGCAAATGCATGATAAAAGTAAAATAACCAAATCCAATTATATGCATCAATTCTATCTTCTTGAGCAATTATCATTCTTTCGTAAACTGCAATTTTGGCCACTTGTGTGTACCAACCCTTAATTGTCAGTAATTCTCTAGTTTTCTAGCATTTTGTAATGAGATATTTAGCATACAACACTGCTGCTGACAGCTATTCACACTGTGGAATTGAATTACTAGACATACAAAAATCATGGGAAGCAGTCACTGGGAGTATTCTTAAGTATTTGGCTCATTTAGTTGATATTTAATACAGAAGATTATTGACCAAATCAAAGGTAATCTTAAGGGTCCTGAGCCATGGCTACTATTTTCCTTTCCATGTCCCAATCTCATCTAGATTGATAGAGATCTTCTTCCTGTAGTAAATGCTACCAGTATAGACAAGGAAAATCACAACCACTTCTGATGGTTATTTAGGTATTATTAAAACTCTTCCTTTTTCTCAGAAATATAATTTTTGATAAACAGCAGGAATAGAAACTAGTGATAATGTACAAACCAACATTTCAAAAAAAATGACCATGTGGAACTCTTGAGGACTGTAGTCTTGAATGATGTTTTCTATATAATCAAGTCAGTAGGTTGGTGACATTATATAGGAATTTCTAATGCCATGGAGAATCCATGGAGAATCCAGGGTGGGCATGGTTAGAAAGACTCTAGATTGCTTCACTCTTTCTTTAAAAAGGAAGCAACTGGCAACTTTAAGTGCATGTTACCAAGTGAATGAAGCCAATCTGAAAATGCTACATACTATACGACTCCAATCAGATGACGTTCTTGAAAAGGCAAAACTATGGAGATAATACAAAGATCATTGGTTGCCAGAGATAGAGTGGCAGGGGAGAGATGAATAGGCAGAGCACAGGGAATTTTTGCAGGAGTGAAAATACACTGCAGGATATCAAAATGATGGGTATGTATCACTATATCTTTGCTTAAACACATAGAATGTACAATATCAGGGGTGAATCCTAAGGTATGTACTTGGGGTGCTTGTGATGAACAAGTGTAGGCTCTTCTCTGGTTAAGAAAAAAAAAAGTATCATTCTGGTAAGTGGATGTTGATTAGAGGGAGACTATGCATGTGTGGGGCCAGGAAGTTCTGTGCCTCCCTCTTAGTTTTGTTGTAAACTCACACTAATCTTAAAAAGAAAGGAAGCTATTGCCCTGGTTCTTCTCAAACAAGCCTTCACAGGGGTCTAAGAGTGGCCTTTAGTGATACTTTAATTGGTTAGTAAAGGTGATGTTGATGGCTAATGGAAGGGAGTTGGCCCTGAACTCACTAGTTATGCAATTCATGTATGCTGCCTGGGGTTTGAGCTTTTCATCTGTCCCCTGAAGACATTGAATTAGATTTGTAAAAGGCCTTCAAATCCCAAGTTTTTTTTTGACTGCCAGTGACCTGTAAGTGGTATATTTTCTTAAGCATTGCTTTGCTCATTGTTCTTTGAAGCTCTTTTTTATGGTATCTTTACTGGTTTTTTTGTTTTTGTTTTTTGATTGCCTGTTCTTGTGTTTTTGTTTTTGTTTTTTCTTAAGTCTGAATTTGAGCTACTTTGGAATGAGTAGTTTCTTACTTGTTTTATTATCTGAACCACTTTTTTCCCCTATTATTTTTGGACAGCTAAAATGAAAATACTTTCAAAAACCTCTTCTGTTTTCTGTTCTCTCCCCACTTGGAGTGCCTTATGTTTGAATTTGATCTTGTTTTCCTGTTTCATTTTGTCTGTGGACATCCTGAGAAGGTCTTTCAGAAATCAGTATTCTCCCCACCTTATTCTTTTTTGTGTTTTCTTCACTGCATATTCATCAAAGCGTGGGATCTCCATTCAGGTTTGGAATCTCTTCCAACTTACGTTGTAATTTGTATTCATTTTTACTTCTAATCAACATTCCATTTACTCCATTTCCATCTGGACATCCATCATCTATATCCAAAACTTAATGCATTACCTTCCCATCCCAGCTTGTTCCGTGCCCTTTCCTCTTTTACAGAATGTCATTATCCATGACATCTCCACTACTAGAAACAGAGCAGCATCCCATCCTCTTCATCTTATTTATTCCTCATCCAGTAGGTCACCATTCTTGTTGTCACAGCCTTACTTGACACATTTCCATCCCACTTTAGATGCTACCATCACTTTTGGAGGTATAATCTTTATAAAGTAAAAACTATGTGAGCGGTGGTCCTGAAGATGGAGGATGCATGTAAGAAGGGAGAGTGGAATGTTTCTCAGTTGGTCATGTGGCTGGGCAGCTGGCTTAGTCATTTGCCCTGTATCTCCATGGGCAGGACAAAAGTAAGCAGAGAGAAAGAGATGACACAGGGGGAACAGAGGAAGGGAAGCCTTTATCAGACACACAAAGTGTATGTGTTTCCTACAGGACAGTGGGCATCCCAGAGGCCTGGAGGCTGGGACAAATGACTCAGAAAGAGGCTCTGTGGTATTTTGAGAACAGGAGAGGGAAGATTTGACACACAGAGATTTGTAACAGCCAGAAGAACAGAGATAGGCAGCCCAGACAGATGGTTATAGAATTAGGCCTGGGAAATGAAGGGTACATCATGTGTCCCCTGGAGCAGACGACACGAACCCTACAGGCCCCAACAACAAGATCAGGGAGGGGGAAGAAGAAGGAAGGAAAACTTGCCCTTTCCTTCTTCAGGTCCCTGTGCCATGAGGCTGGTCTAAAGTGGGTAAATGGATATTTGAAATATGATGAAAAAATAAAGTTCAAAGGAGATAACAATTGAAAATGAAAAATTATAACTTTAATAACTAGAAATGCTTGAGAGATTTTGAAATTTGCCCAAGAGCCTACACTGATACATCACAATCATGTCTTGGGCACGACTTTGAAATTTGCCCAAGATACGTAGACATACATTACAAGATGGGGAGATTTGATGCAGTGCAAGGGGCCCTGGGTTTAGGAAAGAAAAGTACATCATGTCATCATGCTACCAATCTGAGACAATTCAGTAAACCATTTAGCTGTCACCATATGGCATGGCATTTTTCTCTTTACGTGTCTGTTCCCCCTCCCAGGGCACCTTTATCCCCAGTACCTTGCATTTCATACATGCTCGAAGGTCTTTGTTAACGAATAAAGGAATACATGCATGAACAAATCACTGTTCAAACCAACGCACAAAGGTGCATGTGAGGCACTCAAAAAAGAGAATTAGGTGGAAAGAATAATCTGCATTCCTAAGGTAACAGGTGCTATCTTAGTACCAAAACATGTATATTCATCACTAAAAATGAAATTCATAACAAGCTGCCTGCCTGTACTCCATCTACTCTCCTTCTCATCCCGAGCTCTCATTCTTTTTCTAAATTCTTCTCTGCCTGTGTACAACCTGTGATTGCTAATGTGCTTCTGAATACCCCCTGTGTTTCTTGGTCATAGCGTATTGACTGGCTAGTTCTAGATGTTAACTCCCATTTAGTTACTGGGAGGACTGATTATATAAATTTTGAATCAAAGAGGCCATCGTTTTTTTCCTGGGCCATCATTCCCCGCCCCCCTCCACATTTCTTCGTGCAATATTCTCACATCATCTGAGATAGTTGCCTCATCAGGTTTTGAAACTGCAAACACAAATTTTTCATGGCTTTCACCCATGCCTACATGAGGCTCTTTCAGTAGATAGAGTATATGCTCCTTTTCTTTAAAAAAAATTGTACTTTCCATTGCTTTCTGTTTTAGAGAGGCAAACCAATACTGCCATCCACTGTTCCTTCGGATAATCTTTTCCCCACAGTTCTCACCAAGATGTTTTGGGAAAATAAAAAGACAGACAGATAGAAAGAAAATTGACAACAAAATTAAGTTCTTTGAAAGAATGGGGAGTTTGTTACTTTTGAGCAAGCTCACTGAAGATCGTAAAGGAATCAAGCATCATGACTTATCTTCTTTTTCCAAATGCTGCAATGGAAAATACCCACTCTCAAAATGTGACCAAGTAAATGAGCAATCTATAGAGTCCCCCTTTCCCCGGACATCACAGGGAGGGAAAAGATTACCTAGATCCTCTTTGGTCACAGTTTAACTTTGCTTCATTCAGCTCCCTAGGCTCGAGGCCATTTCTCAGCCTAGTCACATTATAGTGTTTCCGGAATAGTCTGTCTTCTCTTCCAAGCCAGTAAGCAGGGTATCTCTGTTTGTCTCACTGCTGTCAGAGAAGCCCTCTGACTCTGCAAGAGGATCACGTATTGCGAATGTCTCACACTTGCAAATGATCGTATTCCATTTTGTTCCACTCCACATCTATCCCACACAATTCTTTATCTCCTTTTAGCCTCACTCTTTCTGTCTTCAGTTTCCGGCTAATACTGGAATTCCTTAGAGATTCCTCATAAAGATTATGAGGAATTCCTTATTTTCCTCTCACATGAAATAGAATTGACCTTTCAGGTAATACAGGCAAAATCAAGGGACAGGCTTTAAGGCAGATAGTGTCATTGTCGGAAAGCCTTGAGGTGACCTGGCCTGATTCCCTGACTCTGTGAGTAAAGGAACTGAGACCTAGAGAAAAGTAAACTACCTGGAGCTGTAGAGGCAGTAGATGGCAAGGCCAGTGGTGGAACCCCGGTCTCTCAACCCCTAGTCAAAAAACCTTTTTACAGCAAAGTGTTCCTCCCAGAAGCACAGTCCATGTCTCCATCCCTGGGTTATAGGACATTGTAAATGGCTTTTTAAAAAAATAACACAAACCCCTCTGAAAGCATTTTTGTTCCTCTGTGCCTTTATACTCCTCTTGACTCCCACCTTCTGGAAAGGCCGCAGGATGTTTAGGTTGAGAGCTCACATCCTTCTTCCATCCTTCTTCCATTTCATTCAATGGTAACATCCTTCTTCCATTTCATTCAAGAGAGGAGAAAGTATGTGAGTGAGCATGATGGTCTGGAAAGGGGAACAGGGAGGAAGACCATCTGTCTTAGGCCTGTTTTCATACGCGGACAATCGAATGTTATTTTACTCATCTAGATTTATAGCTCCGACCTTAGGAAATCTCAATTCCTTCATTCATTCAGGCACCACTTATGTTTGAACTGTTCTCTGGATTTATGCAGGTCATACCTCCTTATTATCTTTTGAAATAGCTCTAAAGCAGGCCACATGATAATATTAGAAAGCCAAGTAGCTCTCTCAATGTTTGTTTAGTGCTATTCATTCAGCAACCACAACCTGCTTGAAAAAAACACACCAACATGAAGCTTCTGTTCCCATCAGATTGCAATTCGATGGGGGCGCTGATACTTTTCACTTTATGGATTGTTATTGTGGGGCATCAGGCTGAGCTATACAAAGTTTTACTGCTGAATAAGATGGTGCCAAAATGCTTAAAAGAAAATTCTCTAATGAAAGGATTTTTTTCCTAAATAAATGATTTAAAAAGATAAAAGTGATTTAAAGAAGTTATTAGAAGTTGGTAGGTATAAAATACACTATGAGAACCTAAATTTATACCTAAAAGAACTGGAAAAAGAACAGCAAAGAAAGCCCAAAACCAGCAGAAAAAGGGAAATAGAGATTATTAGAGCAGAAATCAATGATATTGAAATAAAAAAACAAACAGTAGGACAGATCAGTGAAACCAGGAGCTGTTTCTTTGAGAATTAACAAAATTGATAAACCCCTAGCCAGATTGATCAAAAAGAAAAAGGGAAGGATCCAAATAAATAAATAAAATGAATGAAAGAGGAAAGATCACAACCAACAATGCAGAACTACAAACGATAATAAGAGAATATTATGAGCAATTATATGCCAACAAATTGGGCAATCTGGAAGAAATAGACAAATTCCTATAAACACATAAACTACCAAAACTGAAACAGGAAGAAACAGAAAAAATTTGAATAAACCCATAACCAGTAAAGAAATTGAATCGGTAATCAAAAATCTCCCAACAAACAAGAGTCCAGAATGAGATAGCTTTCCAGGGGAATTCTACCAAACAGTTAAGAAGAGTTAACACCTATTCTTTTTAAACTGTTGCAAAAAAATAGAAGTGGAAGGAAAACTTCCAAACTCATTCTATGAGGCCAGTATCACCTTGATTCCCAAACCAAAGACCCCACTAAAAAGGAGAGCTACAGACCAATTTCCCTGTTTAACACAGATTCAAAAATTCTCAACAAGATAGTAGCCAATCAGATCCAACAATACACTAGAAGAATTACTCACCACAATCAAGTGGGATTTATTCCTGGGATGCAGGGCTGGTTCAATATCCACAAATCAATCAATGTGATACATCACATTAATAAAAGAAAGGATAAAAACCACATGATCCTCTCAATAGATGCAGAGAAAGCATTTGACAAAATACAGTATCCTTTCTTGATAAAAACCTTCCAGAAAGTGGGGACAGAAGGATCATACTTCAAGATCATAAAAGCCATACATGAAAGACCCACTGCTAATATCACCCTCAATGGGGAAAAACTGAGAGCTTTCCCCCTAAGGTCAGGAACACAACAAAGATGTCCTCTCTCACCACTGTTATTCAACATAGTGTTGGAAGTCCTAGCCTCAGCAATCAGACAACAAAAGGAAATAAAAGGCATCCAAATTGGCAAGGAGGAAGTCAAACTTTCACTCTTCACAGATGACATGTTACTTTATGTGGAAAGCACAAAAACTCCACCAAAAAACTGCTAGAACCAACCCATGAATTCAGCAAAGTCACAGGATATAAAATCACTGTACAGAAATCGGTTGCATTTCTATACACCAATAATGAAGCAGCAGAAAGAGAAATCAAGGAATCAATCCCATTTACAGTTGCACCCAAAACCATAAAATACCTAGGAATAAACCTAACCAAAGAGGTGAAAAATCTATTCATTGAAAACTACAGAAAGTTTACGAAACAGATTGAAGAAGACACACTCACAAAAATGGAAAAACATTCCATGCTCATGGATTGGAGGAACAATATTGTTAAAATGTTGATACTATCCAAAGGAATCTATATATTCATTGCAGTCCCTATCAAAATAACACCAGCATTCTTCACAGAGCTAGAGCAAAATATCCTAAAATTTGTATGGAACCAGAAAAGACCCCAAATAGCCAAAAACAATCTTGAAAAAGAAAACCAATCCCAGACCTAAAAATGTATTACAAAGCTGTAATCATCAAGACAGCATGGTACTGGCACAAAAATAGACACTGAGATCAATGGAACAGAATAGAGAACCCAGAAATGGGCTCACAAACATATGGCCAACTCATCTTTGACAAAGCAGGAAAGAATATCCAATGAAATAAAGACAGTCTCTTTAGCAAATGGTGCTGGGAAAACTGGACAGTAACATGCAGAAGAATGAACCCCGACCACTTTCTTGTACACAAAAACTCAAAATGGATGAAAGACTTAACTGTAAGACAGGAAGCCATTAAAATCCTAGAGGAGAAATCAGGCAACAGCCTCTCTGACCTCAGCTGCAGGAACTTCTTACTTAACATGTCTCCAGAGACAAGGGAAACAAAAGCAAAAATGAACTATTGGGACCTCATCGAAATAAAAAGCTTCTGCAAAGTGAAGGAAACAATCAGCAAAACAAAAAGGCAACCAACTGAATGGGAGAAGATATTTGCAAATGACATATCAGATAAAGGGTTAGTATCCAAAATCTGTAAATGACTTTATCACAATCAACACCCAAAAACCAAATCATCCAGTGAAGAAATGGGCAAAATACATGAATAGACACTTTCCAAAGAAGATATCCAGATGGCTAACAGACACATGAAAAATGCTCAACATCGCTCATCGTCAGGGAAATAGAAATCAAAACCACAATAGGATACCATCTCTCACCAATCAGAATGGCTAACATTAACAACTCAGGCAACAACAGATGTTGGCATGGATGCAGAGAAAGTGGAACCTTTTGCATAGCTGGTGGGAATGCAAACTGGTGCAGCCACTCTGGAGAACAGTATGAGGTTCCTCAAAAAATTAAAAATAGTACTATCTATGACCCAGCAATTGCACTACTAGGTATTTCTCCAAAGGATACAGGAGTGCTGATTTTAAAGGGCACCCCAATGTTTTTAGCAGCGCTATCAACAATAGCCAAAGTATGGAAAGAGCTCAAATGTCCATCAACAGATGAATGGATAAAGAAGATATGATATATATATGCAATGGAATATTTCTTGGTGATCAGAAAGAATGAAATCTTGCCACTTGCAGCAACGTGGTTGGAACTAGAGTGTATTATGCTAAGCAAAATAATTCAATCAGAGAAAGACAAATATCATATGATTTCACTCATATGTGGAATGTAAGATAAAAAGCAGATTGACATGGGGAAGGGAAGCAAAATTAATATGAAAACAGAGAGACAAACCATAAGAGACTCTTAAATACAGAGAACAAACAGGGTTGCTGGAGGGGTGTTGAATGGGGGGAAGGGCTAAATGGGCAAGGGGCATTAAGGAGGACACTTGGGATGAGCCCTGGATGTTATGTGTAAGTGATGAATCACCAAATTCTATTCCTGAAATCACTATTATACCATGTATTAACTAACTAGGGTTTAAATTAAAAAAATACTCTGTGAGAAAAGGGCAATGATCTATTTGATTATAAGGTCTAAAAGGTAGTTAGAAAAATGACTGTTTCCCTAAATCAGGTTATGTACCGGGCATCGTGTTAGGAATTTTGAATTTATTATCTCATTCCTCATAAAGCTGTAGAAGTAATTGTAATTATACCCATTTTTTCTGGTTAATAAGTGAAGACTGGGAGAACAAGTGCTTTCCCTGAGATCGCTTAGCAGGTAAGGGCCAACGTGAGGAATGAGTCTGTGAAGGATGAGGTGTGTTGGAAGCCAAGCAGCTCAGGACATACACAGGCCACAGGAAGCCGACTGACTCGTCTGGAGTTGAAAAATATTGGGGCAGGGGCCTAGAAAGAGAGAAACTCTGAATGTTAGGGTGAAGTAATTTTATTCTGGAGACAATGAGGAATTGTTGGTGCTTTGAGAGATGGGAAGAGTCGTCAAAATTGTGTGTTACAAAAATAGATCTGGTAGTCTTGTGGACAGCAAACATTGTAAAAGATGAGACCAAGGGGAGAGCTGCTCCAGCAGCCCAGGAATTAGTAGCTAACGGGAAGATGAGGAGAAACGGTTTTTACAAGGTGACCTTAAAGCATAACACAAAATAACCTGACAATGTCAATTGCTCATTCATTCCACTAATATTTACCACTGCTCTAAGTATTGTCATCTTCTACTTCAGTTAGGAACCTATGCTTTTCTAATTGAACATTTCTTTTGGAAAGAACTATAGATTCGTATACAATATAAGAAATGATGTAGAGATATCTTGTGTTCCCTTTACCTTGTTTCCCCTATTGGTAAACCTCTTATAAAATTCTAGTATAATATCAACCCAGGGTACTGACGTTGCTACAATCCACTGACCTTTTTCAGATTTCCCCTGGTTTACTTATACTCCACAGGTTTAAAAAACATTATTTATTCTATAGGCTTAGTACACTACTACTATGCTCATTTAATCAGTTTCTATCATAACCCCTCACCACTTCTCTAGCTCACTGCAAGGAGAGTCTAAGAATGTCATTAAATGCACCATACACCAGCCCTTCCTTTACTCAGGTCTCAAACTAACAGTTCTGAAACGGTGTTTAAATCTTCCTTTTTTGGGCACCTGGGTGGCTCAGTCAGTTGAGCTTCCTGCTTCGGCTCAGATCAAGATCCCACAGCTCATAAGTTCGAGGCGCACGACGGGCTCTGTGCTGACAGCTCAGAGCCTGGAGGCTGCTTCGGATTTTGTGTCTCCCTCTTTCTGTTTCTCCCCTGCTCATGCTCTGCCTCTCTCTCTCTCTCTCCCTCTCTCTCTCTCTCTCTCAAACAAATAAACCTTAAAAAAATTTAAATCTTACTTCTTGTGGTTAAAGTCTTCCTATGCTTTCCTTCAGGTGGCCTTTGTCCATCCTGAAAGTTAGTGGGGACTTGTTAGGTATTTTTCTTCCATCATTGAAGTAAATGTAGTCCATTTATGTACTAGAATGGTTTTCGTTCTTAGAAAGCTGGGTATTCTGTTATGCTCAGGATTCAAATTCTCCTCTAACCTGTGTAGATCTGTCTACTTGAGGACTTCCAAATGGAATATACCAGTCTCACAGAGGTTATTTCTGAGTCAGCATGAAGAGTGTGACTTTGGATGATGTTAACCTCTCTGGTCTTCAATATTCTTGTTCCTTCCACTTCAAAACGTCATGATGCTGTGGGAAGTGGACCCTGCATTTTCTGTCCTTTTCACATTTGTTTTGTACCTGCTTTTTAGATTCTTAGGCTCCCAGGGCTATCATTTTCCCTGCTGATATCCCCAGAAACCTTCTCTTATGAGATGATCTGAGGACTTCCTGCCACCATATACATGGCTTATGTAGGTAACAAGTAGCAAATGTGTAGGTGTCAGTCAGACCCTGGGCAATGGCGTTGGGGGAGATCCAGGATATCCTGTCTATGGGAGGTGGTATAATGGAAAGAACACTAGACCCTGATGGCAGACTGTCTGAATTTGAACCCAGGCTCTTCTGTTTACCAGTTATGTAACCTTGGAAAACTATTTACCTTATCTGAGGCTCAGTCTCTTCATTTGTATTATGTGAAAAGTTAATAGTACCTTCTTCACAGCATTGAAGTAGTAAGTAGTAGTAATGAGCTGTTATAACTAAAGCACTTAGCATTGTGCGTGGCACACAATAAACATTTAACTATTAGTATTATAAGTTAAAAGTCATAGATATGAATGGCACAAGGCATTTATGTAGCACCTGTAGACCTCCTACTGGGTGATTATTTTTGAAAACTGTCTTTTCTTAATTCTCAAATTTCCTCTCTTCTTCATAGTTGTATTACTAGATAATATGTCACAATTTTACCAACGCATGAATTTTATACTGAAAGGGCAATGAAACACATTTTAAACGAGAATTTTCTTATACCTACATCATGCCACAAAACTATCTGTGTGTTTTTACAAAAAGGGAAAGGAAAAGTGTAATTGAACATGTATTACCTATAGTCTTGTATTAACACCGTAGGCTAGTTAACGCATATAATCTTTAATTCTTTGGAGCAGGTATCCAATTCCGCATTATTTAGAAGAGCATACTGAGACTCAGAGAGATTGAATCCAAGGCCAGAGATCTAATCGCTGGCAGATCAAAAGTAGAACACAGTAATCTTTACACTATGATATATCTCCGCCTCTCTTTACTCAGTGTGCTCTTGGAGAAGCTACAGTACAAAGAAATAATGGCTTAATATAAATATCTTAATGCAATAAAAAAATTCAAAAATTTGGTGATCATTTTGTGAGAAAATAGTTTTTAAAGGTCTCTTTTGAAGTGGGACTTCCAAGTCTACATTTTCAATTGCCAGTTCGAGAACAAGTTCAACCGAGGGTGTTAAATAAAATTAACTTCCTAGAAAATTGTTTTATTTTTTTAAGCTTGAGTTAGAACACTCTTAATAAATCCATGAAATGTTTCTCTTTTTAGTATCTTTGTTTTTCTTGCCTTGGATCTTGTATCTATGTAATGGTCCCAAAATAATATTTTGAGAGAGAAAATGAAAACAGTAGAACCAATGATTTTGTGGTCTTTGTTGATTTTCACCATGTCTACCCCCTTTCCTTTTCCCTACCCTTCTAGAATTCTCTGCCAGCAATCAAGATAAGGTTAGGAAGATTACCAGATGCAGCAAATGCTAAAACCGAAACTGAGTTAATAGCTAGACAAAATGCCCTCTGAATAAATTCTTGTCAGGGTCAGAGGGGATTTTTCATTCTAGGAGGGGAAAAGTCCTTAGAAGGAAGGAAGAGTGGAGTTCAGCAGTCCCTGAATCCATACCTGAAAGGGCCCTACCCTCTCTTCCAATCACAGGCAAACACAATCATCTACCTGTGGTC
Organism: Prionailurus viverrinus; assembly: GCF_022837055.1. Classification (NCBI taxonomy): domain Eukaryota; kingdom Metazoa; phylum Chordata; class Mammalia; order Carnivora; family Felidae; genus Prionailurus; species Prionailurus viverrinus. The sequence goes on from NC_062566.1 coordinate 62,063,981, forward strand.
CAAGGCCTTCTGGATTCTGAAAGTTATCACAGCTTTTTTCCTGATTATTTGTAATTAGTCTTTAGGCTCTGGTATACAGCCTCTTTTTCCTCATTGGTTTTTTAATCTTGATTTTAGTTGTATGACCTCTGGTTTTGTTTGCTTGTTTTAGAAGTGACAGAAAATCAAAGCAAATTCAATTTTGTGAAAAGAGGACTTTATTGGATCATGGAATCCATGAAAACATTGATCACTAATTAAACTTGGGATCTAGCTGAGGATCCATTGGTGTTGGTAATGACATTTGAATTATTCACTAAATTTTGAATGTGCAACTTGTGCCCTTCATAGTTTGCCTAAGATTTTTATAAAAATAAATATGTAACAATTTGCTTGTTTGTTTAGCGGAACTGATACGGTATTCTAATAAATTCTAAGCAACTGTCAGATAGCACCATCATGTCATTAATTAGATTTCTTGCCACATGATTTTGATCTCAGAGCTTTTGCTGTTGAAGCTGTATGTAATCTATGCAAATTTAGTTTAACTACAATCATAATATAAAATTTAATAAGGCCTTATAAAAATATTGGTAAAAAAAATTAGAAAGCAAAGCACCACATGCACTTGAATTACATCCAGCTATAATGAATGTGTTTTTTTTTAAATAACAGTCATTAGTCTTACTTCTAGACTTCCAATTATATATCCCATTCTGAAAAATGTGTACCCATTCAATTATTACTTAAGAATGCCCAGTTCAGCACACCCTACAGCTTAGTTAATACCTAGAAAAGCTGAATTGTTAACATATTCAGAAGACAGTCTTTCCACAAAATAATCATTTATCTCTACAAATACTCTGCTGATATGGTATAAGTGGGTGATAAAGAATTAAAAAAAATTGACATATTTGTTTCAATGTTTTTAATGCTTCAATTTTGAAACTATTTTTTAGTTAAAAAGAAAATACTTCGCTATCATTGTACATTTCACATTAACATGTTATTTTCATAAGGGCTGGCATTATCTGACAAATTTTCAAATAAAATTATACACTTTAATAAATAGATCTTTTAACTCAATCAAAACATTGTTAGAAGGACTTTCATATGGGAGTAAGATGGAGTCGTTGTTGCCATACCAAAGCTCCCACTGAGAACAAGTAGAAAAGATAGACTAATTAAAGGATCTTATGTTTAACAGTGTTAGAGAGCTACTGAAGCAATGAAGGATAGGGGGTTTTAAGAATGGAAAGAAGAGAGCCATGGAGAAGTGGGCTGACATTTTGTAGTTTTACTCTGGCTGTATTTGCAAACTCTGGGTCTGAGCAAGAGACCGAGTTCAACTTTGCCCAGACAGAGAGTAGCTGCTGCCATACTTAGAAGTCAACAGGGTGTTTGGCAGTCTTGCAGGACTGCATTGACAAAATGGGAAATGTGAAAGATCTCAAATTCATGGTCAGTTTCCCCCTTAAGACATCTGCTGAATTCTGACATTTTGTGTGTGGGAGGATAAATAGCTAGGTAGAAAATAGGAAAGCAGAGTGGAGTTTTCTTCAGTCTTACGTAAGGAATCAAAAACTCCATGTCCTGAAAAGAAAGGGGCTCTGGTAACGCACGAGGCTCTCACTGAAAGCCTTGGTAAGCTATGCCACATGCAGAAGAAGGGTGAATTCCAATTAGACTGTATTCATCTCTCTCCCTAATTAGATCATGTTGATAAGCCTCCACATTGACTAGCTGAGGAAAGAGTCGAATAACTTTGGAGAATGAGCTCATCCATAGCCTCTACCATGTCTATCTGCAAATTTATGGCATAAAAGTTATTAGGCCTGCCAAAATATAGGACCATGAGACTAAAACCTGAGAGAATAATCATTATACAAGAATATAAGACCCAAAGGTAATCCATGTATTGAAGTTAGCAGACATAAGCTTTAAAGTCGGCAAAGATGAATAGTTTTAAGAACTAGATAAAAGATGAAGAAATATAGATGAAATATGAAGAATTTTACTAGACACTTTAGAATATGTAAAATAAAATAAATGGACAGTTTAAATCTGAAATCACAATATCTGAAATCAAATCAATGGCTACATTTATCCACTTACTCAACACAGCAGAAGACAATTTGAAAACCAGAAGACAGCTTAATAGAAAATATCCAAACTGAAACACAAAGATGATTGAGAATACAGAAATGAGCATAGCTATATGTAGAACAATTTCCAAAGCTCTAGCCTATATGTGACTGGGGTTCCTTCAAAGGAGAAAGAACGAGGTTGGAGATGCATTAGAAGAGCTGATGGTGGAGAATACTCCCAAACAGGTAAAAGGTAATGACCCACAAATTCAACAAGCTCAGTGAATTCCAAGCAAAATAATACAATGAAAACAAGATTTAGGAACATTATAGTTAGACTGTTGACAACCAAAACCAAAGAGAAAAATCTTAAAAATATCCAGAGAAAAAAGACACGAAATAATAAGCTTATAGTTGACACCTCAATGTAAACTATGACAACTGAAATGAAATTGAAGTTACCAAAAGAAGACAGTGTCAAATTATCCAGCAGTAGTGCAAATAAAATAAAAGGGAACAAACTAACCATCGATAAGTGAAAATAAAGTAGTGAAAATTAAGTTTATAAAGATCTGATTGTTAAGGAAATGTTTTCTCAAGAAAATGGAAGCTGAGAGATTTTGTCACCAGCTGACCTTCTCTAAAACAAATATCCATGTGTTCATCAACTGATGAATGGATAAAAAAGACGTGGTATATACATACAATGAAGTATTACTTAGCCATAAAAAAAAAGAATGAAATCTTGCCAGTTTCAGTGATCTGGATGGAGCTAGAGTGTATTAGGCTATGTGAAATAAGTCAGGCAGAGAAAGACAAATATATGATTTCTCTCATATGTGGAATTTAAGAAATGAAACAGATGAACATAAGGGAAGGGAAGGAAAAATAAGATAAAAATAGAGCGGGAAGCAAACCATAAGAGACTCTTAACTATAGAGAAACACTGAGGGTTGCTGGAGGTGATGGGCTAAGTGGGTGATGGGCATTAAAGAGGGCACTTGTTTTGATGAGCACTGGGTATTGTATGTAAGTGATGAATCACTGAATTCTATTCCTGAAACCAATATTGCACTGTATGTTAACTAGCTAGAATTTAAATAACAATTTGAAAAGAAAACAAAGAACAACAACAACAAAACACAAAATGTCTCACAGGTAAACATAAAAATGCAGAAGAGGGAGATAAACTAAAGCATTCCAAAGTTCTAGTATTACTGGGGAAGAGATAAGAACAGTAATGTGTAGTAGTCTATCCTAGGTCAAGGTTGTATACTGCAGTCTCTAACATCACAAAGGATAATAAAATAATGCATATCTAAGGAATTAATGGAGTGGGATAAATAATAGTTTTTTATTGATCCAAGGGAAGACAAAGGAAGAAGAAAAAGAGTAAACATGAAACCGGTAGATTTCACCGGTGGGTAAGATTAAACAGGTAATGTTAAGAATGGGTGACAATGTGGACAAATTACAAGTCTTATTCACTGCTTGTGGAAGGATAAATCGGCAAAAGCATATTGAAAAACTGGCAGTTCCTTCTAAAACTGCATCTACTAAATCACATTAGTTAATAGGAATGTAGTAATTCAGCAATTCCCCCACGTTTATGCTCAGTAGAAATGTATATGTAAGTTTACCTAAAGACATGATAATATTCAATATAGTACTGTTTATAACAACCCACATACTATAGAATGAATCAGCAAATTATAATGTGCTGGAGGTAGAGCCCCTCCGTAAGGAATGTGGTGGGGTCCTCAGAAAAAAGGAAGGCAACTTGGCCTAATCAATTGCCATCCATGTATGCATACCTCTGACACGACTCTGTAACTTGGACTGTGTCCAATCAGACTATATGTGTCACCATTATATAGGAGACAAAGAAGTTGAAATTGCATAAAAGGCTACACCCTGCTGTGCTCAGGGCTCAGTTTTTTGGGTATGAACCCGTTGAGCCCGTGCCAACGTGACGAATAAAGTTGCTTCCTGGACAAAGAAAGCCTCGTGTTCCATCTCTCTGTGAGAGAATCCTGCTATAATAGCATATTCATTGAGTGGAATAATACATAGTATTATAAATGAAAAATCAAACAAACCCCACAGGTACATGCAGTAGTAGGCATTGATCTCATAACCACCAAGCTGAGTGAAAAAAAAAACCTGCCATGAAAGGGTACCGATTATATAACTGCATTTTTGTAAGGCTTAAAAACGAGCAAAATTAATCAGTGCTACAAGAAATCAGGATACTGTTTGTACTTGATAGGTGTGATGGGTATGGACTTGAAGGATTCATGAGACGGGCTTTTGGGATGCTGATAATGTCCTGTTGTCTAAACTGGTTGCTGGTTCCATAGGTGTCTTCACTTGATGAACATTCCCTTGAGCTGTGCATTGGAAGTACTTGCATGTTTCTATGTATATGTTATAAAGAGTTGACTTATGAGTTAAGTATCTACTGAATGCATGGGACTGAGCTATGTGAGTCTCCCTCATGAATTGCTTTTATAGTATAAATAGTCTGCTAATAATGGCCTATTGTTACATGCCCTGAAACATTGGAGAGTGGAAAAATAATAATGGTGATACAGTATTTATATGTCGCTTTCCATGCCATGACAACGTACATATATTTCTCCTAACTTCACAACAATCCTGCTTTTAATAATATTACAAGAAAACAGTTTGTTTCTTCAGAGACTTGAGTCATAAAAAAGACAAAACATTTCATAACAAAATCATAAACCATACCACCAAAACTTGTGTGATTAATCAAAAAGTTGGAATCTGCTAAACCACGTAGGCCAGCATCTAAAAATTTGTGAATTGCATCTGTTTGCATGGCAGTTAAATAAGTCAATTGCTAAGTACTGCGGAAGTTACAAAAGAACCATATACTGTGGTTTCATCCTTCAAGAATCAAATACTCCATTCAGGGACACAAGAGTTAAATCTTCAAAGCAATGAAAAGAACAAAGAAATGTAGTTTAAACTGCTAAACTGTGTCAGGTGTTCCATGGATTGTCCAAAAATGAAAGATATAGATGTAGGATGGAATGATTGGAAGGCATATTGGAGGAGGTGAGGCCAGAGCTGGACTGTAAGAAGGTGATTGACTAGCAAAGTTTCTTGGAGATCTAATTAACACATGTTGTGTTGGACAGTTGAAGATTACCTTTTTATAATAGTATGAATTGATATCAGGAATGGTTCTGATGCCATTATGATGTATCTGGTATGAATAATTCATGCATAGACTAATGGAGCCATACAATTGAACTGCAGGGGTGTTACAAATTAGAATTTATGTGCATTGACATAGCTGTGGTTAGAAGCTGGTATAGTGTTTGTCCCCCTCACTAGTGACTTTGCCTCACTCATGCCAGGGCTAGTATGTGTGTGTGTATGTGTGTGTGCATGTGCACACACGTTTAGTTGTTAGGAAAACAAAATCAAGCTATGCACTGAATTCACAAAAAAAAAATTCTCAAAATCATTCGTATAAAGAATCTTACAATGTATACCCATTGAAGGAAAATTGAAGGAAAAGGACAAAATCACTTGAGGTAGAGTTTTATGAGAAGCTGTATCTTCTGCACATTATTTTTAACTTCTCTTAGAATTTTAGCTGAGAATATAATTTGGTTAACTTATCTTGAAAGACTAAGCTTTATTAGAACATTTCCTGGATTAGCCTACTGTTCATTTCATATTGCCATTGGATTTGTCTTTTTGGTTCTGAAATTATCAAAGCTAATGTATTAGTTTGCTGGGCCTTTCTGGTGGTGGTGGGGGGGGGCGGACAGGGGTATAATTTAACCCATTACAACTGTTATGGTGTTATGTAGTTTAGTTTCATTACCACAAAACACTGTAAATGCTATGCTTTGCTCATGGGATGGATGTTGCCACTTGGAAGTAAAGGAAGTCATTTAGAATAATAAATTCACAAGGCAGAGCACTTTAGCATAAATAGCTATTATGTGCCTGGAAGAAGGACCAAATTCGTACGTAGGTACTGTCAATGCTCACTCAAAGATTCAGAGTCTTAAAATTGAAGAGGAATTGAAAGTTTCAGTAATTCCCAAATGATGATCCACGGATTCGTGTTAATCCGTGACAAGAGTTTGCCATTTTGTATCAAAATGAGATAAATGAAACTCATGCCATCTCTTTTTTTTTTTTTTAATTTTTTTTCAACGTTTATTTATTTTTTGGGACAGAGACACAGAGCATGAACGGGGGAGGGGCAGAGAGAGAGGGAGACACAGAATCGGAAACAGGCTCCAGGCTCTGAGCCATCAGCCCAGAGCCTGACACGGGGCTCGAACTCACGGACCGCCAGATCGTGACCTGGCTGAAGTCGGACGCTCAACCGACTGTGCCACCCAGGCGCCCCTAATGCCATCTCTTGATTTAGCTAGCTAAATTTGTGTCTGATAAAGTTAGGAAGGTTGTGTATTTTTGCAGACCACCCTGAGTTTTCGTACTACATCTCCTTATGTTTTCATTTAAAATATAATTTATTTTATGAAATGATACTGGTTGTTGGTTTTGGTTTGAAGGTCTTCACTCAGTATTACAAAAAACTAGTGAGCATTTTTTTTCCATTTTCCAGTGAATATATATAATTTATTATATATAACATAATATATATAACATATTATATATAATATATATAACATATAATATATTATATATTATATATATATAACATAAATATATATAATATATAATATATTATATACAATTATATATATAATTATATATGATATAATTATATATAAATAATTATATACAATTATATATGATATAATTATATATAAATAATTATATACAATTATATATAATATATATTCCTGGTCCATGAAATTTTTGTCCAGGCATCATTGACCTATTCAAATGACCCATCTGACTCTTGAATCCCCTGAACTACATGCCCACCATACCATGGTTAAACATCCCTAAAAAAAAAAAAAAGAAGAAGAAAAAAGAAATTCCATCACTTGCAACATACTCCTTTCCATCTTCAGTTTTCTTAGAAAACTATTTTTAAGAATTTAGCTGAGATTTTCTTGAGAATTTATCTTTTTGTTTTTTACTTCTGAAATCATACTAAAGAAATATGCTCCCTATCCTAAACACAGCCCTTCAAATATATGAAGAAAGATACTATTTTCCCTGAGTCTTCTCTTTTTTTTTTTTTTGACTTAACAACATAATTTGCTTTGTTCTTCACACAACAATGTTGCAAGTCACTCAACTTTTTCTCTCCATCAAACCTGTTTTAGTTTGTCAGTAATGTTCAAACTCCTGACACCTAGATCTGAATTAAAGACTAAATTGATATAAATATCTAATTGAAGAGACTATCATTTCCCAGTCTCTAGATACTATGTTGTGGTACCATTTACTATCTTATTAGCTATTTTGTCAACTGCAACTCATCTCAAAATTTTCAATTTAATGAGTTCTTGCAATTATTTCTGCCTTTGGCGTACTGTTTTGTTCCAGAAAACTAGAAGGTATCATACAAAGAAATGACAACTAAAAATTCGCTTGTTGGCAGTTTACGTTAGGCAAATTACAGAGCCTTTTTATTTTTATTTATTTTTATTTATTTTTTTAATGTTTATTTCTGAGACAGAGAGAGACAGTGCATGAATGGGGGAGGGGCAGAGAGAGAGGGAGACACAGAATAGGAAGCAGGCTCCAGGCTCTGAGCCATCAGCCCAGAGCCTGACGCAGGGCTCGAACTCACGAACCGTGAGATCGTGACCTGAGCTGAAGTCGGACGCTCAACCGACTGAGCCACCCAGGCGCCCCCAGAGCCTTTTTAAAAAGAAAAGATAAAACCACATTCTTTCCTCAGTGTCCAGGGCCTCCTGGATGGCCATCTCCTTGTTAAAATCAGTTCTTGGTAAGGAAAATAAAATTGGATGGTAGTTAAAGAGAATTGTTCCACGGGCCTGCTCATTTTAGCCAAGTTCAGAGCCATAAACCAAAGCAAGGGTCAGCATACTACAGCCCAGGGGCCAAATCCACCTTGTGTGCCTGTTTTAACAAATAAACATTTATTGAAACCCAGCCACACTCATTCATTTTATATTGTCTGTGGCTACTTTTGCATTACAATGGCTGAGTTGAGTAGTTGTTACAGAGGCTATATTACCCACAAAGCCTAAAATATTTATTATCTGGCCCTTTTAAGAAAAATTTTGTCGATCCCTGAGGCTGCATGCATTTTTGCTATGGAAGTTTTAGAATAATAAACAGGTCAGATGAGTTGAAGCAAAGCATTACACAAGGTGAGACAAGGTTTCATAGACACCTAAAATTAGAGCCAGTTCTCAGTCCACCCAGCAAGAGGTCAGTATGGGTTGGGAGAAGAAATGAACAGCACTGACCCAATTATTGTGGATTTGACATTTGCTTCAGAAGAGATCTGTTCCATATGGTAAAACTAAAAAAATTAGATGTCAGCGCTGAGTTGCTGCAGAGGAGACTGGACTGTGTGTAGATAGTGTCACTTATGACATGAATTACATTAAAGTTCTTTCTGTCACCATGCTCAAGCCCCCTTCAATTTGGAAAGAAGGTGGACCAAATAATCCTATGTTTCACCAGGTAGTGCTCACCAAAGAGGAGATTTTTAAGTGCTGACGGAACAGATCCAAAAAAAGAAGTCATATTAACGTTCATACAAACTGCACTGCTTTGGGTGGTACAGAACTAGCATCTGAAGAGACCACCATTCGTGATGAAGTCAGCTTTATCAACTACGTAGCAATAGGATGCGGATCACATATAGAGGTAATTTATCTCTGAGTGGTGGTTTTTAAAAAGATCCTTTTCTATTAAAACAGTTTGGACTCTTTTCTATCTGAAAAGCAAATAAGAAGTCAACATATTCTCCATTTCTTTCCATGAAATGCATCCCAGCCTCCACAAAGGAAATGCAACAACAACAACAAAAAAACAAAAAAAAAAAAAAGAAAAGAAAAAAAAACTATGCTTTGAAATGATGTTAAAAATATCTTTGTGGGAATTGACAGTTTATTAACAAACAAGTAGACAAATGAAACTCTACCTCTGCAGTGGAAGGAATTAGCATGGAAGACCATAAGCTAAAGAATGACCTCGGCAAAATTATTTTCCATGCTTCATCTTCTTCCCTCCATTTTTATAGTTACCTCTGCCTTCCCCTCCCTAGGAATTTAATACACTGTGCTGCCCGGGATGGTCCAGGTTGTCTACAGTCTTGCTGATTAGACTTGATCTCTTTAGTGATTCTGGATACTTCCTCTTCATCAGAACTTGGTCCTATATGCCATTCTCTCAGGGCCTCTGAAGGATGTCGCATCCTGCCTAGGAGACCACAGAAGCTAATGATCACATGTGGCACCAACTTAAGGAGAAAAGTAGAAACTCCAGTTCCTAAGGAATACACAATACCTACATTATATGACGTTCCTTGACTAAAGAGGTTACTGATCTACAGTGTCTTGCTAAGCCATACTCGTACCTGAGGCTAAAAATAACATATGTGCTCCATACCTATGCATCAAAATATCTTTCCACAATTTTAAACAAGTGGAAAAGTTAATAAAAACCCTGCAGTTAAAAAAAAATTATATGTATGAGGCGCCTGGGAGGCTCAGTCGGTTGAGCATCCGACTTCGGTTCAGGTCATGATCTCACGGCTTGTGGGTTCGAGCCCCGCGTCGGGCTCTCTGCTGACAGCTCAGAGCCTGGAGCCTGCTTCAGATTCTGTGTGTGTCTCTCTCTGCGCCTCCCCTGTTCATGCTGCCTCGCTCTGTCTCAAAAATAAATGTAAACATTTAAAAAAATTAAAATTATATGTAAAACTGTGTTGTGCAATCTCTTTACACACTGATAAACCTTGTAAACCTGCCTTGAGGAAAACATCCTGTTGTGACCAGGAACCGGACTGATAAGAAATAACTGTTTTCTTTGCACAGTAATGCATAAAACAAACAAAACATGCTAAATTAAATTCTCAACTCTCATGCAAATTAAAATTTTTTCTTTTTCTTTTTTTTTTTTTTTCATACGGCTTCCTCAGGTCAGGCTAGACACAGTTTAGCTTTGAACTACATTTCAGCTCACCTTTCCACACTTTGTTCCCAATCCCCTATGATGTCATTGGCTTCTCCAGGATTTGAAATTGGGGAGAGAGAAATCAGAGACTGAAGGTGTCTTGCTTGATTGGCACAGTTGGTTATATAGCATTGGTACCCTTTGAGTTTCATTGAGTTTCATTCTTTCTTTCAGGAGTCTTTTGTGGATCTTTTTGGAGCATCACACACACACACACACTCACACACTGCACACAATTTTGCACATATCTCTAGACTTCTCACTGAGTTTTTCCAGCACAGGTACTATATCCTTTGCTGGCTGCTTATGACTTGGTACCTAACTTGTGAAAGTCCACTTACACAAATTTATCTTTTGAGTTCATTTTGTCCTGCCGATGTTTCTCTCAGGCAGCATCCAGGACAACCCAAGTCTTCTCTGAGGACACATCTTACCACAGGAATCATCCATTGTCACACTTCATCAAACTGCAGATACGAGATACAGGCTTTTCCTGGGGTAGGTGAGGCCTAGGAGTCACCAAGTCAGCTTTCTCCATCTGTGAATGCCTATGAAGTCCCAGCATGCCATTTTAGATGGAAGAGTACTGAGATTTCGTAACTCTGGAGTTTTAACCAAACTTAGATAAGAGGCAAGCTCTCATTGTAATATTCTTTATAGCTATGTAGCTAGTTTTTAAAATAGATTTTGGGCAGGAATCTTTTGTTGATATTCTCCTGAATACTTCTTTTTTTATATTAAGTATAATTTATTGTCAGATTGGTTTCCATATAACACCCAATGCGCATCCCAACAGGTGCCCTCCTCAATGCCCATCACCCACTTCCCCTCCCTTCCCACCCTCCATCAACCCTCAGTTTGTTCTTAGTATTTAAGAGTCTCTTATGGTTTGCCTCCCTCCCTCCCTGTAACTTTCTTCCCCTCCTTCCCCTCCCCCATCGTCTTCTGTTAAGTTTTTCAGGATCCACACAGGAGTGAAAACATACGGTATCTGTCTTTCCCTGCCTGACTTATTTCACTTAGCATAATACCCTCCAGCTCCATCCACGTTGCTGCAAATGGCCAGATTTCATTCTTTCTCCTTGCCAAGTAGTATTCCATTGTATATATATAAACCACAACTTGTTTATCCATTCATCATTTGATGGACATTTAGGCTCTTTCCACAATTTGGCTATTGTTGAGAGTGCTGCTCTAAACATTGGGGTACAAGTGCCCCTATGCATCAACACTCCTGTATCCCTTGGGTAAATTCCTAGCAATGCATTTGCTGGGTCATAGGGTAGATCTATTTTTAATTTTTTGAGGAACCTCCCCACTGTTTTCTAGAGCGGCTGCACCAGTTTGCATTCCCACCAACAGTGCAAGAGGGTTCCCGTTTCTCCACATCCTCGCCAGCAACTATAGTTCACTTTAGCCACTCTGACCGGCCTGAGGTGGTATCTCAGTGTGGTTTTGATTTGCTGCATACTTCTTTTTATTAACCCACTGGCCTCTGCTTATTTTAAGGCCAGTCCTGGTAGTGACCTGTGTGAGCTAAATCTGAGTCAGAAGAGTGTATGTTGTCCTTGACTTAAATCTGAGTCAGAAGAGTGTATCTTGTCCTTGACTTATTTAATTTCAAATGCATGTGGCAGAGCTGTCACAAATAGGTTCCCAGTAGCACAACTGAGAGACATACATACAACCGTTGGTAGCTCACCTCTAAAACATATTCTTTGGTTGAAAGGGGGGAAATGAAGACAACGGAGAGTCAGAAAGTTTGAGAAGATCTAAAAGACTTCTTGAAAGAATATGGTCCAACTTGCAGTATGCATTGTTAGCCTACTTTGAACCAGGGAGATAGTATTAAATTCTGGATTTATGTAATACAAAGATCCATAAGGAGTTTATAATTGGATAGAAGATATGAGATATGTAATAAATATAATGAAAAGATATTATAACTTTAACATTAATTTAGATGCTGCATTTTTCTGAACATAGCTTGCTTCATCTTCAAAAAAAAATTGACTAGAGCAGATCATTAACACTAGATTTTAGACTCTGAACTTGAAGTTACTTCCTTCTTTTGAAAAGGGAGGTGGAGTTGGGGCAGAGGCTTCTGACCACTGAACTCAATCAAATGGTTTTTCCTAAGGCTTCTGAAAGCTACTTGGGGCAAAGTGTTCCTTCATAGATTTCACAAATGCTTTAATCAAAAGTGCAAAACATTCATGCCTAATTTTAAGTGCTCCCCTTATAACTGCTTTCTATTTCTTTCTTTCTTTCTCTCTTCCAAAATCCAGCTCTAATGTATCCATTTTTACGTGTGGTTGTAATTCTGGTTTCCCTCCATGCATGTTATTCAACAGTATAAGTTCAGTGCAGTGAGTGAGTCAGTTTTATGACTCGACAAATGTTACCCTGAGAGATAGGTAACATTCCATGATTTTATGGTTGTTATATATATATATATATATATATATATATATATATATATATATAGTTCTATTTTCTAGTCCTATTATTGCTTAAGGGAGTGATCAGGCAGCAGATAAGATTGGGTCAGCAAATTTCCAAATGTAAGAACTGCTCTTTTTTTAAAAAAAAATCTCGATTTTTTTAACATGTTTATTATTATTATTTTTTTTAACTTATGATCTGGCTTTATGATGTGGTACAAACTTAAAGTTCCAGGAGTTTTGCTGGAATTATGTTCAAAATCTTTAAAGTGGCCTACCAGTTCTTGAGTAAAAGAACATACTTCTTTTGTGGTAGCAAAAGACGGTCAAGGGTAAAAGCCTCAAAAATAAGCCTTGAAGAGCAGTCATTCTCTTGCCTCAGAGTCTTCCGTTAGGTAGAGTTCAAGGATTCTTAACAAAATGCCAAGAAGACTCGAAGAGAGCATATGGCAGGAGAGCAATGAGGTACGGTTGGAGGTGGTGTAAGCTAAGTTGGGGTTAAGCTGTGTCAGCACTCAAAGACATGTGGGTGTTTCGTCTTCATCCTGTAGGCAGTAAGATGACTTCAAAGAATTCCCGGTGATGGTATGGTGTGATTAAATCTGTGGCTGACTGCAGTGTGGGAGAAAGATTTGAAAAGTGAAAAGTTAGAGGCAAACGAGGGTTAAGAGGCTGTTATAACGATTGTGGTCATGTATGACAGACGCATTGTTTAGTGGAAGGTTACTCTGAATTATTACCATTGATAATTAGCCTAGAATTGCTTAAAAAAATACCATGAAGTTTCAGTGGTAATTATTAGGTCAAGTGTATTTAGGGACATCAGAGAAGTTTTGTCACTGGCTGTGAGCTAATATTCAATGATAATTCAGACATGAGTCAAAGATTTTGGTGTAAAATCTGAAGAATTTTGCTGCCTGCCATCCTCTCCCTTTGTCCTGCCCTTGGCCTCCAAATTCCACAGTCAGAGAAGTCTAGGCAATGAGAAAGTCAGAGTTAGGAAATTTTAGAGTTTAAAATATTTAACTATTAGTGTTTCACCTGAAATCCAGTAAGTTTCACAGCAAGAGTTTTCTTTCTAAGGCATATTCATGGTTTCAAGGTTAGGAGTAAGACAAATCTGAAGACTTGGATGATGTGAATCGAGTGTGTTATTGATAGATGAACAGTGTTTAAGTGGTTAGAAGGCCTATTGGGGCATATATTCCTTTCTACTTTAGTTATTTAGAAGATAATGATGTACTTTTATTCAGGTTTATGCAATGATCACCCAGAGGAATATTAAGAGAAACATGATTCAGAGAATGATAGAACAACTTGTTGGAACAGACAAGAGATACGGCTTTGATATCACAAAGATCATGGATCTAGATAAAGCACTTAAATAATAATGAAGGCTTTAGATTCTCTTGTTGAATGATTCAGTTAAGCACTATAAAGTCCCAGGATATTCTGGCTTTTACCACCTGAAGTTAGTAGAAATGGAATTAGAAAGATCTCAGCTTTGTATTTATACTTAAAATTAGTGAAATTCTATCTTTTAAGAATAAAGAGATTTAGATTCAAGTGTTCAGACGGTCTGGAAGTATGTGTGTGTGTTTGTGTGTGTGTGAAATGTTAGCTTTTAGTTGGCAAAATACTGATCTTTGATGAGGGAAACCAAAATTGTTTCAAATTATATGTCACAGACCTCAATTGCTCTGCAGAACTATTTTCCAGTTTGGTGAGTTGTTTTATTCCTTGATTCCTGTTTATGCTTTTCCAATCCAGCAAGGGAAAATGAAATGGATCCTACTCAGCCAGAACTCTGTCCTTAAGTCTTATGAACTCGGTGGCCTGTTAACCGTGCTCCGGCACAAAACAAACCAGTCTTTCTATTGGAAAATTTCTAAGCAGGCTTCATCTCAACTCTGCTCTATTAAGGGGACCCACAAGCATTTTCAAGGAGCATGGATTTTATGACTGCAGCTTGAATGCAGCTGTGTCTTTTCCAATCTAGGGCCAAGAGACAAAATGCAACATGAGATTTTTAAACATTCCAAGGCCCATCTGCCATGTAACCCACTTATCTTTGTGGCTGCAAGTTCTTTATTGATCCAAAATGGTAAAGAAAAAAAAAAAGGCAACAAAGGGGTAAAATGTAGGGGGAGAGAAAAGCCATAAATCCATTCTTTTGTTGTTCTTCCAACAGCATCTGTGAGCAATTGTCACAATTACTAGTCAAACTGTATTTGACTTGTTGCCAACATGAATTTTCCAAAAACCCAATGTAAACAAACTCTGCAAGTACTTCCTCATTTGCCAAGCCAGTAATTATTTACTTTGTTTGGGCCTAGCATTAATGTCAGTTCAGCTTTACAGCCTGTAATGTGTTTGTTAATGAAACCGTGAGGTCTAAAGCTACATATTAACCTTGCCACCCTTCAATTTTGAGCTCAATAAAGTTGCACCATGGTTTTGTAAACTAGTGTTGGGGGACAGGCAAATGATTAATTATATTTTTCCTTTTTCCTTTATCCAAGCAAATTGTTAATCTTTAAACCTGCCTCTCATTTTAAAGTTAACAAACCCACATCCAGCCGCCGAGAGATATGATATCATTGAGACAAGTCACTGTTGCTGTTGTGATGCCATATTTGGAAGTCCTCGGCGATAGTGCTTGCATTCATATTTAGTAACCTTACAGGCACTGTGTACTTCTTGAAAGAAAGGGAAAATTCCTCAGGGAATCGGGGAATATCAATTTGGTAGGGAAGTGATGGAATGCATAGTTGGGACGTAGTATTCATCTTGTGGAGACTAAATGAAAGTCAGGTGTTTTGAGGATGTCTGAGCAATTCAGCTAGCAAAAGAGATAAAAATTCCTGATCTGCGTGAGGAAGTAAAGAGGTTGGGGAGAAGGAAATTTAGCCTAAGGATAGGATATTTTTCCCCCAGACACAAGCGAATCTGCCTTTGTCTCTGGTCTCTTAAACCTGTGTTATGCATTGCTGGTGACTTAGAATACAACAGAGGGCACGCATAAGCCCTGTTCTCATAGAACTTATGTTCTAGTGGGAAATGGGGAGGCCATGTAATAAAGAAATAGGCAAATCTGTTTCAGATCACAGTGAATAGTACAAAATTGGTGAAACAAAGGGGTGAGATGTGAAATCTCTGGTGAAGCCACTTTTGATGGGTGGTTAGGCCTCCCTGGGAGGGGTACATCTGAGCTGAGACTTGAACAATAGGACAAAGCCCTATCAGAATGTATGGGGACAAGACTTTTCAGGTAGAGGAAACAATAGCAAATATCCAAGCAACGACCAAGAGGAGGAAGGGCAATGTGGGTGTGCCCAGTGAGGAGGAGGGGGTGAGGGGTGTAGGAGGAGACAGGCCTGTGTATTGCTCTCCAAACAACTCTGGATATGAAAGGAAAGAAATGATAGGGTTTTAGGGTTATATCTTCTCAGAAGATGAATTCTGCTAAAAATGAACTTGGCAGTCTTGATTTGTTTTGAGGAGGGACAAACGTAAAGGGTGAAGCATCTGGCTAATACTAGATAAAAATTCCCTGGAAAAAATATCACTTTTCATAAGCTCTTTCATGACCACCTCCTTTGAGTATTTGAAGGTTTAAATGCCTCAGGAACCGTCTAGAAATTTGACTTACAGATGAAATTTAGTTCTTCACTGTGGAGCAATGACTACTTGATTTACCTGACATGGAAATTGACTCCAGATAGAGGTGTCTGTTTTATCTAATGTAAAACTATAATGTTTCAGGAAGTTAGATGATTATTTTCCCCTTTATCTCTGGAGAAGGTGTGAATAAATCCCCCCAAAGGGATCATTTCGTTTAGCATCAGAAACTGATGGTTGTGTTTGATTATGTAGTTCTGAGCTCAGAATAGGCATTTTATGCAAAAATCAATATGAATTATGGAAAGAATCTAGCATTTTAGTTACACAGTGTAAGGGTTTTATAGTTAGCTACAGTGAGGAAGGAAACTACAGAAGGCAATTTCAAGACTCTTTCAGGAATCCTTTTTTTCTGGGGAAACACTCTACACTTAACAGTAGAAGTTGATGAAAAATGCACAAATTGGACATTCTCAAAATAAATGGTGAGAGAGAATGTAAAGAGTCTTATGAATAATGTCAATTCCTTATGAAAAATCATATTTTAACTCGTATGCCAAGAGTCCTTGCATTCATATCTTGTGGATTTAATTTAACATATTTATTTTGAGGTAATCTTAGCTTATGAGCTAAAATTTTCAACTTGTCATAACCAAAAATATTTTTAAAACAACAACCCTCCAACCCTAGTATACATAAATCAGGAACAGAACCTAAATTCGTGGATAATTGGATTGAGCTCCCAGCTTTAAAGATGAAGGAGACAAAAGCATGTCCCAAAGCAGCGTTTGATAGTCTTAGTCTTATCTGTGGATGTTTTACACCAGGCGTAGAGACAGTATTTGTTTACAGTGGTTTGTGCTATTTGCAGTGACATTTTATTTGAGCTAGTATTCTGTATCCAAGCCAAAACATTTATGTGTAATGGCTTGTTTTTCCCTCTCCCTTTGGTTCAAAAGCGATACTAAAGCAACGTTGCCTATTCTGATGACCATGTTGGCAAACCGAGAAGGTGGTTTGTGATGCAGCGACGCAGGCTGTAGGGCAAGGATGATAACGGAAGACAATGACATGTCACGGGAGCTTTGTGACAGCCGTAGCCTACTCGGGCAGAAATGGCGTGGCAAGCACCCTTCGTGGATACAGCGTTTGGAACGCCGTGAACTCAAACTCACTAGACTTGGGAGTAATTGCGAATGGACAACCTCACTGCTTGTACTTCTCAAGTCAGTCTTGAAAATCCCCACTCGTATCTGAGTTTTTTAAAAGCAGCATAGTTTGTGATAACTGATCATTGGAAGATGTACAGTGAGGCAGGCTCTTCCATACTGTTCATGGCTGGGATCTTAAAGAACCACTGTTTTCTTGTTAACGTTCCTGAGCTACTCATGTTTTCATGCATGTCACGGAGCCCTGCTATACAAACGGGCACTGAGCAGTGCTCAAGGCATTTCCCACTTTTTTCTTGTTGTCCACAGCCCTTCATATCTTTTTTCTTGTCCACAGTCCTTCATATCCCTCATTTCTGGCCATTGTTTCTGGAAAGTTCTCTGCTAAGTCAGTGATGACCATCAAGTGGAGACTGACTTTAGCAGGTGTTATTCAGCTAAATGGTCAATGACTTAGTGTTTTAAAAAAATTTTAACTTACACTGGTGATGGCAGAAATAGTTTTGTTTTTACAAATTTATTTTTAAAATTTCTGCCCATCTCTGGAAGAGTGAGGAAGGTTCAGATATGTAGGAAAGGGAAACCATGGTGAAAAATTAAAATCTATTCAACAAAAATGCTTGCTTGTTTTCAAGCCATACTCCTGGAACCCAGTGACAGTACCCGTATTAAAACTAGGTTAAGAGTCATCCAAGATTTCTATGCCTGTATGAAAGGCAATGGCTTGATGTAATCAGTGTTGTAAACTTGAAGAAACTCTTGGAGGCAACGCAAACATTTCAGATTTGTTTCTATTTCTTTTTAAATTCTTTGGCCTATGTCTTTGATTAAGAAACCTACATGTGGTTTAATTACTTCATGTTTATTTGAATATCAAAGTCATGGCTTACGATATCTTACCATACACCCCAGTTGTATATTCTCCTTTCATCTGTCCATCTGGTAATGCATTGATTCACTTTTTGTAAGCACCTACTATGAGAGAAGTACTTAGGTATAAGAAAAAATAAGACCCAGGCTCTGCCCTCAGGGACCTTCTTGCTAAGATGTATGCACCGCCCCGTCACTTGCACACACATATATATTACCAAAGTGTTTTATCTGCCAAACTGTGGCCTTGTTTGCCTCCTTGTTATCTGGTCGTGGTGGTCAGGGTGTGAAGAGAAACTTATTTTCAGCCTTAGGCCCAGAAAGTAACAGATTTGTCTGACCAGATATAAAATAGTCATGAGGATTCAAGAAAGAATTCCCTTTTCCCTTTAGAACAGACAGTATTGAACCGATCGAGTGGGGGGAAAAAAAATCTTAGTTTTATGTGTCTTCAATTATTCAGGTCTCAAAATACACTTTTGTTGTAGGTGTTAAATAGGTTATAATGTCTCACTTTGAATACAGACATATCAGACAGAATCCTTCCCAATTCTACTTCTCTAAAACCTTAGAAAACTGAAGGATCCAAGATATCTCAAATCCCACAACTATGTACATTGGTATTTGTGATATTCTCTCTCCCTCTCCCTCTCTCCCTCTCTCTCTCTCTCTGTGTATATATATATGTATATACATATATGTATGTACACACACATATGTATATATATATGTATGTGTATATATATACACACATATATATGTATATATATGTATGTGTGTGTATATATATATATACACACATATATATGTATATGTGTGTATATATATATATGTGTGTGTGTATATATATATATATATATATATATATATGCCTTCTGAATTGCAGTTATGAATAAAAAACCTAGCTGTTTTAGGTATTAGTGACCTAATATCCTGGATAAAAATTACTTTTGTTCATTTGGGAGGGAAGTGTATGCTGAAATGTTTGAGGAGTGCATTTGTTTATAGCTTGGATTCTTCCAAATATCATTTGAAGATGCTGGAACAAAATACAGTCTTTAGCTCATATTATGTCTGTGCCTATTTACATAGATATAATGGCTTCACTGTGTGTGTGTGTATGTGGAGTCATTTGATTAAAAGATTTTTTTGTAACATTTTATTTTATTTTTTGAGATAGAGACAGAGCATGAGCAGGGAGGGGCAGAGAGATAGGGAGACAAAGAATCCAAAGCAGGCTCCAGGATCTGAGCTCTCAGCACAGAACCTGATGTGGGGCTCGAACCCCACATGAGATCTTGACCTGTGCCGAAGTTGGACACTCAACCAGGTGCCCATGGAGTCATTTGATCTTAACAGCTTAAGCATCAACTCATGTCTGCAAGATGAATATCTTTGTTTTTTTTTATTTTTTTTAACGTTTATTTTTGAGACAGAGAGAGACAGAGCATGAATGGGGGAGGGTCAGAGAGAGGGAGACACAGAATCTGAAGCAGTCTCCAGGCTCTGAGCTGTCAGCACAGAGCCTGACGCGGGGCTCAAACTCACGGACTGCGAGATCATGACCTGAGCCAAAGTTGGCCGCTTAACCGACTGAGCCACCCAGGCGCCCCGATGAATATCTTTGTAATCACATGTCTTATACTGAATTATAGCTCTCCTCTTACCGTCAATCTGACAGTGAGTCCATTGAGCACACGGATTGTCTATCTTTCATTTCTACAGCTCCAGTATCTAATTCTGAAACATAGGAAAACCTTGAATTAAAAATATCTGAAATCAAAGCACAGAAGGGTCAATTTTGAAGGTGGCAACAAGGTGTAATTCTCAATGTAAATCATATTTTTGAAATGCAAACACACTTTGAGTGCCTGAGAAGCAAACTCAGCCTGGGGAATAGCATCTACTGAACATACGGAATTTGAATGTCTGCTACCATTTATTGAGCTCTTAGTTTGAATTGTAGTCTGCATGCCTAGTGCTTTATATATATTATCTCATTTAATTCTCTCAACAACAGGAGGAATTGGTGAAGGCAATTACAGTAAAACAAAAGAGCTGTGTGATAGCCAAATAGGAACTATTCATGGAAGTGAGCATACTTCCTTATACTGTTTCTTACACTGTATCTCTGATAAATAGAACAGTGCCTGGCCCCAGAGGTAGATTTACCACAAAAGAAGGGACTGTGCTTGGGGCTGGAGGGGAATTGAAATGTGTAAAAGACAGTATCTACTCTGGAGGCCTGGGTAGAGCTTTCTGAACATATTTGGCATTTAAGAGAGCATTTATAAGTGTGGTGACAAAAGTTGCATCAGAATATTTGGGATTAAAGCCAGACTGCAATGGGCTGAGAATGAATTCAAGCTGCAGAAGTCAGCAGAATGTATTGCACATTCTTTCAAGAAGTGTGGTGAAAAGAACAAGAGAGAGGGGAGGAATCTGAGAGGAATCAGGGTTGAAAGATTTTCTTATCCATTTTCTCAGTGAGGAAATCGAATTCATCATTGGTAAACTGAAGGCAAAGAAATGATGAAGAGAATATAGTAAAAATAACAAGGTGGGGGTAGAAGCCCATTACAGGACGAAGCAAAAAGAGATGAGAACAAGAACACTGGTGTACAATTCTATTCAAACATTTTTGAAAATTTAAATAAATCTTATTTTTATATGCTTATTTATACCCTATGAGATATCTAAGGGGAAGGCTCTGCTTAGACTCCTAATTCAACTCTTATTAAGCTTATTATTTATGATGCTTCCAATGAATTCTGCAAGATGGTTAACATGCTTCTAAAGAATATTTTATTAAAAATAATAATTGTTCGAGAAAAACAAATGACACAATTAAAAGATGAGCAGAAGACATGAACTGACATTTCCCCAAAGAAGACATACACATGGCCAACAGATACATGAATGCATGCTCATCGCTCATCATCCAGGAAATGTAAATCAAAACCACAATGAGATATCACCTCACACCTGTCTGAAATTGAAAACACAAGAAACAACAGGTGTCAGAGAGGATGTGGAGAAAGGGGAACCCTCTTACACTGTCGGTAGGAATGCAACCTGGTGCAGCCGCTGTGGAAAACAGTATGGAGGCTCCTCAAAAAGTTAAAAATAGAGCTACCCTATGATTTAGTAATTGCACCAATGAGTATTTACCCAAAAAACATAAAACACTAATTCAAAGGGATGCATGTACCCCTATGTTTATTGTAGCATTACTTACAATAGCCAAATTATGGAAGCAGCCCAAGTGTCCATCGATAGATGAATGGATAAAGAAGATGTAGTATGTGTATGTATGTATATGTGGGGAGATATATATATATACACACACACACACATACATACATGCACATACATACACGCACATACATACACACACACACACACCAAACTCCTTACATGCTGTAACACAGATCAACTTTGCAAACCTTCCAAGTGAAATAATCCAGATACACATGCCACGGTATCAGTCAGGATTCTCCTGAGAAACAGAATCTCTTGCATATATATCTACATGAGACTTATTTTAATGAATTGGCTCACATAACTGTGGGTTCCATTGAAGTCTGGAATCCAGAGGGCAAGCCAGCAACTCAGGCAGGAGTTTGATCTGCTGTCTTAAGGCAGAATTCTTTCTTGTCCACGAAACCTTGGTTTTTGCTCATCATCCTCAGCTGTTGGGATGAGACCACCTAGATTATCAAGGGTAATCTCCTTTCATTTAAGTGAACTAATTATATATGTTAGCCACACCTAGATCAGTGTTTTACTGAATAACTGGTACTATAGCCTAGCCAAGTTAATTTGTAAGATTAACCATCGCAGCCTCATGTTGTAGAATTCCATTGACATGAAATGTCCAGAATAGGCAGATCCACAGAAAGCAGATTAGTGGTTGCCACGGGCTGGGAGAAGGGAGGGTTGGGGATGGCTGCTAATGGGTATGGGTTTCTTTTTGGGCGATGGAAATATTCTGGAATTAGATAGTGGTGATAGATGAACAAAATGTTGCCATTTGCAGCAACATAGATCTAGAGAATATAACGCTAAGTGAACTAAGTCAGAGAAAGATAAGTACCATATGATTTCACTCATATGCGGAATTTGAGAAACAACAAAAAACAAAGGTGAGAGAGAGAAACCAAAAAACAGACACTTAACTGTGGAGAAACAATGGATGGTTACCAGAGGGGAGGTAGGGAGAGAGACGGGTAAAATGGGTGATGGGGATTCAAAGGTACACTTATTTGGATGAACACTGACTAGTGTATAGAATTGTTATTGTATATATGGTATATCTGAAACTTAATATGTTAACTGTACTGGAATTAAAATAAAAACCTTAATAAAATGTTTTAATAAAGATTCTCAGAGTAACATTAGCATAAAGTTTCTTCATGTGCTGGGGGAATGAGCCAGGTCAGTGTAAGCAGCAAAAATCAGTGTTAAGTAAGGTGAAGAAGCCCATTTTCCCAAAACCTAATGCCCCCAAAGTGCATGTGGATCATAGACTTAAATAGACTACCATATTTTGATAAGGCTGGTCTAACATGGGACAAACATGGTGCAGTGTATTGGGAGTTGAGACTGAATATAGTCCCACCTGTGTCACCAAATAACTGGGTAACACTGGGAATCATGAACTTCTTGGCTTTCACTGGCTCACACATGGGGTAGAGGCCATTGTCCAGTTGATTTGAGGTCATTTTATAAATATTGCATAAACACCATGTGCTTGTATGTCAGAGATTACTTCTTGTGGAGACAAGGAACAACACTCTGATTTTATTTCTTGCATTCCTTATGGGGCAAGTAGGAGAGCATCAACCATACCCCCTTGTCCTATCATTCAGACATTCATTGCTAAGAGGGTAATATGCACAGTCTGAAGAGGGCCCTTCTCTCTGGTGTGATGGGTTCCTTCCTGTCTATCGAGGAGGATTTGGACACTGGACCGTGAATGGGAAAACACATTGAATGAATGATGGTAGCCCCTTCTAAATCACATGCAGCCTTATGTGTTAAGAAAAACTAGGTGTAGTCAACTTTCCTGATTGCAATGATGGGAATGTGCTGGATACCTGAGAGGGGAATGTGGCATTAGGGCCTTGCTTTCTGCCCTCTAATTTAGGACGGCCCTGGAGATGTTCCCTGAGAGCTCCAACTGCAGGACAGAGGACAGCAAATCTAATGAGGCTTCTGCCTCAAATGGGGGAGTCCTACCTGAGTCTGGACCACAGGGAGCATTCAAACCCACTATCCCTTGCTTTCAGCCCATCCCACCTATCACAAATGTACTGTAGAAAAACTCTGGCCTCTGTGTGCAAGGACGACAGGGAGGAAAGGTAGAGACTTCACTGACTTGTCGCCAAAGCTCCTGAGTGAAAATGAGGTGGGTCAGGTATTGGCCAACAGCAGGACATGGAGTTGCGGTACAGGATTAAAAAAAAAAAAAAAAAAGACAGGACCATAAGAGTGGATGAAAATAATAATAGTAATAATAATAATAATTGTTGATAAAAGTAATACATGTTTGTTGTAGAAAATTTGGAAAATATAGGTGAGCCCAATAATTTTGTATTTTGTATTCATTCTAAATATATTCATTATTCTTCCTGCATAGGAATTATGAGTATCATATATCATAATCACCACTGAACCAGTCTCTCTCTACCACTTATATTTTGAAAAGCTTTATTCTATTTTTCTGAAACAAAATGGAGTCCTACATCAACCTATTCTAAATCTATTCTAAAATCTGTTTCTTAAACGATATTTTTTTAGTAAATTTTCACGCCATTCCCTATAATGTCTCATCATTTTACTTGCTGAGGAGAATTACATTGTATTTATTATAATTTATTGAGTAATCTCTCACTGTTAGATGTTTCAGTGCTTTTAGAATTTTGTATCGCAACCAACCATCCATGACTATCCTTAGAATCCTAGGAATTAATTGCTGAGTCAGAATATGCATCATTTTATGACTTTTGTGAAGTTTTTCCTGATCGTTCACCATAGGGGTTATATCAGAGCACACTATCGCCAAGAGAGTATGGGAATAGTTGCTGCCCACACCTTGGCCAATTCTCAGAATTAGCATTAAAAAACCTTTTCCAAGGGCACCCGGGTGGCTCAGTCGGTTAAGCTTCCAGCTCTTGGTTTTGGCTCAGGTCATGATTTCATGGTTCATGGGTTCGAGCCCCACGTCAGCTCAGTGCTACTGGTGTGGAGCCTGCTTGGGATTCTGTCTCGCGCTCTCTCTCTGCCTCTGCCCTGTGCACGCATGCTCTCTCTCACTCTCGCTCTCTCAAAATAAATAAACTTTAAAAAATTCTTTCCAATATCACTTTTTTTAATGCAAACTTCATTATTGTCCTACTTTGCACTTTTACTGTAATCAGGTTTAACTTATTTCCAGTGGCTTTTTCTCTGTCATTCCTTGCTCACTTAAATGGTTATTTGATACATTTTGCATTAGGGTTGAATTTCTCAGCGTGTTGCAAGTACTTTTTAAATGTTATATATTGAAATATGAACCATTTAGCAGGCATTTATATTCTGTAAATATTTCCCCTTTTTGTCATTTGCAATTTACTTTATATGATTTAGGTCATGCGTAAGTTTCAAATATTTGATATATTAAGCCTTTTTCTTTATGGTTTCTACTTTTCCTGTGAGGCTAAAGGCTATAAATATTCACCTCGTATGTTTATGGTTTCACTTTTTACATTTGAATCTTTAAACCATTTGGGATTAATTTCATTGTATGGTATCAGATGTGCAGTTAGAATTTAAGATTATTTTTATGTTTGGCCAGTTGTCTAAACACTACTCATTGGATAATCAATTCTCTTCCTCACTTATCTGAGATGTCATTCCTACCATATATTAAGTTCTTATAAATACTGCATTATAGGTCTAGATATTTTGATTTTCTCCATCGATATGTCTGTCATTTCTTGTAATCATATCACATTTTTATATTGTAGATTTAGAATGTCATGTGGTTAAGACTCCCTCATCTTTTACACTTTCAAAAAATTTTGGCTCTTGTAACACATTTATTCCACCAGTTACCTCACAGTCATTTTGGCAGCTATGGCCATATTGTGGAATACTATTTAGCAATAAAAAAGGAACAAAGTACTGGCACATTCTACACCAAGGATGAACCTCAAAAGCATTATGTTAAGTAAAAGAGCCAGACACAAGAGATCTCATCATGTATGATTCCAGTTATATGAAATGTCTAGATAAGGCAAATTTATAGAGACAGAAGGTAGATTAGTGGTTCCCTGGAGGTTGAATTGGGAAGGGGAATGAGCTGCAAATGGGCATGAGAGAACTTACTGGGGTGATGAAAGTATTTGCAAACTCATTTAGATAGATGGCTTCACCCTGCGGTGAAATTACTAAAGATCACTGGATTGTACACTTGAAATGAGTAAACAGAATATACCTCAGTAAGGTTGTTATGAAAAAAGAATCATCCTGGAATGTTCATAAAAAATTATTATGATGTGTTGCTTGAAATTGGATTACATTCATGTATTAGCTTCAGAACTGACACTGAAAAGATTGTTTTCTTTTCTAAACGATGGTATTTATCTCTGAGGAAATATTTATAACTTTTTTCCAACAAATCTACAATTTTCCTATTAATTCCTTGGACCACCAGGTTTTATTTATTTTTTGTTTTATTTTTAGGTGGTTGCTATTTTTGATGATATTACCCCTATTGAATAGAGTAGCTGGTTGTTAGTGATATAGTAGGGAACTGCTTGATTTTTATGTATTTATTTTATAAACCCTCCCATTAATGAAATCACTTATTAGTTCTAATGTTACAGAATGCACTGAAAGGTGGGAGTTACATTAGCAATCTGACTGACCTCTGGCCCAGACTTTAGAATGACAGCTAATAGATCTAGCTGCGAGTTGAATAATTTCACTGTGAATTTTGCCCCAAAGTTGTTAGACGAAGGTCACTTGATCCTGGTGATTTATCAACATCCAGTCTGTCAATTTGGTTTAAATTTAGAATATCTACTACCAATATCAGACCTTAAACCTATGACCTACCGACTTGAAAATAGAGCTGTAGAGTGGGAAATTTTATAACAGCATGTTTAGTAAATTAACTATCTAATGTATAACAGTGATTAGAATTTCATTGAATTCAAGCATATGTCAAGAGATCATAATCAGAACACTGGCCATCAGGTAAATTAACAAGCCATTTGGCCCGGGAATAGAATGATTAGCACAGGGATAATCTACTTTGTTGCTGATGGTTATTGGACATGAGACAGTTATCTGAGATCTACATGTTTCAGTAAATACTAAGCAAACCATTGCCACTAAGAAAAAAGATGAAGGTTTTGGTTGCTCACATTTGGTTGCTGACATATTTTCCATTTAAATACACTCTAACGTACTAATGTACACTCTAATTACCAGATAAAGGTATAGAAGAAGTTAGAAAGGTCAGGTGGTGGTAAATTTATGAAAAAGATTTTTAAAAAAGAAGATATTATCGTAGAATTCACTTAGACATGTTAGAGGATATTTCAGAATAAAAGTAAATTTGGACAAATTGTAAAGCTCTGGGGACTGTAGCTTTATAGTGGGCAAGTTACACGACAGAGGGTCAAAATGGTGATCTTAACTTTAATCTTCCTGGTACATCTAATATATTTAACCTAAAAATTTTTATTCTATTCAGTAGAAAAAGTTTATATCATTGTCATATATTGAGCCCAGAAAATCATTACATTATCCTGCTAGTAAACACATTTCTGTATCGGTCAAAAGTTTTGTTCCAGGCAACAGTGACTCTGGAATCCTTGTGCAGAAAAACTATGTATTTAGGGGCACCTGAGTGGCTCCATCGGGTGGGGGTCTGACTTCCGCTCCAGTCATGATCTCATGGTTTGTGAGTTCCAGCCCCACATTGGGCTCTGTGATGACAGCTCAGAGCCTAGAGCCTGCTTCGGATTCTGTGTCCCCCTCTCTCTCTGCCCCTCCCCCATGTGTGTTCTGTCTCTGTCTCTCAAAAATAAATAAATAAATGTAAAAAAAAAATAAATACAAAAAAAGAAAAAGTATGTATTTAAAGGATATTGTAGCATAATAGCCCTGCTTGTTTAGATTTGTAGTAACTTTCACTGACTTCTTATCACTAAATGTTGTCATCTGAGAGGCATTTCAGAAATCTGCTGGTTCCATTTAAACATTTTCCATTGTATGACAGTTATAGAACATTTCCCTTGACAGGTAGGATTATCACTGTAGCCAGTATTGTAATCCTTTATTGTTGCTGTTTGCCTTTTGGCACGAAGTCTCCAAAATTGCTAGACTGCAGTCTCAGCGTATCATTAAGTTGTCGATGCTTCATGGTGGAAGCATACATCTCAGAGTTACTAAACCTCTAAACCAGCAGAACCAAGAGTTAGAAGGATGAGGTAAAAGGTTATTAATGAGTCATCACTTGGACAGGCAAGAGCCACAACTTCTGTGTCCATTGCTTGGTTTCCAGGCGCTTGGATATGGCTATAAAAGAGACAGCCTCGTATATTATTTCTGGTTTGGAGCATACCTTTCCTTTCCATGTAAGTAGTCTCTATGCAATGAGATAGATTATAAAGTTAGTGAAGCCCATGGAATGTAGCCCATTGCACATTTTATTTTGCTGTGGAGTTTGTTCTTATTTAGGAGCAATATCGTGTAGCATTTCCGGAGGGGGTATAAGTGTTTAGAAGGTCCACAGATTCTAAAGTTAGATGTAGCATGGCAGGTAGATGAAAGAACTCAAATCCAGATTAAGTGTCTGATCTCTGTCACAGATTGGATTCCATGGGAAGCAGATTCTGAGAGAGATTTGTACGTAGCATGTTTACCGAGGAGTGCTTTTGGGATCGTCACCTATGGGAGATTGAAGGAATGAGATTGGAAGGGACAGGTTGAACAGTGGGACAGACATAACAAAGTCCTTGGCTCATCCCTATAGGGAGTTCTGGAGTGGAAGTGGTCTCCTAGGTTCGTCCTGAATTGGGGCACTGAGGCTGAGGCTTTTATACAGCCCCAACAAATACACCTCAGTTATATCAAATGTAATCTCAAACAAATCCCAGTAGGATTGTTATGGTACTGGACAGCCAATCCTAAAATACATATGGAAATATAAAAGGCTAAGAGTAGCTAAGATGTTGAAGAAGGAACACAAGGTAGTAGTACTTGGTATTCTAGATACCAAGATTGAAAATAAATCTACACTAACTGTGAACTGGCATAGAAAGAAGAGGCAGAACGGGGTTCCTGTGTATATGGATGATTGAAATGTGACAGACATAGCTTAGTAGCTCACTGGGGAAATGAAGACCTTTCTGTAAATGGAACTTTGGGAATGGAGTACCCACATAAAAAATAAAATTGGACCCTTTCTCATATCAGAAACAAAAATAAACTTGCAATGCATCAGAGAGCTAAATATAAATGATAAAACTACATGACCTTGGAAGTTGCTGCAAGAGAACAAATTGCACCATTCAGATTGGTTAAAAATTTTTTTTAAGTCCGACAATACTAATGTTGGTGAGCATATGAAACAATAGGAATTCTCAGGCTGCTTGTCCAAGTGTAAATTTGATCCATTCAGTTTGGAATGCACTTTGGGAATACATATTAAAGTTGGCTGTAAGCATGCTCGATAAGCCAACAGTTCCACTCTTAGCAGCAGCACTGGTAATAGGCAGACAAACAGAAACAAACCCAAATGTCCATCACTAG
This sequence comes from Prionailurus viverrinus, assembly GCF_022837055.1. NCBI lineage: Eukaryota > Metazoa > Chordata > Mammalia > Carnivora > Felidae > Prionailurus > Prionailurus viverrinus. The sequence continues at coordinate 62,093,084 of NC_062566.1, forward strand.
TAGAGTGGTTAAAAAAAACCCAAAAAACTGTTGTAAGTTTATACCATGGAATATTATACAGCAGTGGAAATAAACTAGAATGATATGCAACATCATGAGTTAAATTTAAAAATATGATATTAAGCCAAAGTAGCAAATAAAAAAGAAAATATACAGTATGATTCCATTTGCATTAACTTCAAAAGTCAGGGCTGTGACTATTTCTGGAGGAAGAGAGGAGTTTTAATTCTGAAGGAACACATGGGGAGAAGATGTTCCTGTGGGGTCTGTAACTTTCTACCTCAACCTGTGTGGAATTTATGTGTTTTGCTCTAAAATTATTTGTTAACTTGTATAAATATTTTCTGTACTTTTTCTCTGTGTAGGTTATATTGCACACAATTTGAAAAGCAAAGCACACACACAAAAAGAAATGTTTGGGCACTTATTCAAGACTTTTGTGTTCACTTGTACTTTTTCTGAGCTTTAATAGAAGATGAAATGCATAGCGCTAGCCTTTTGGCCATGAAATCCTTCTAGGAAGTTGGCGTCTTGAGCAGTTACTCAGCCTGAGTTGTTAAAGCAGTCACGCACCAGGAATGGACTTTGCGATGCCATGATTGTAGTTAGTATGTAAATTTATATCCCCAGCACCTAGCTCAGTAACTAGCACGTAAAACTGCTTACTGTTGTGTTCTGAATGGATGATTGAATAAATGAATGAGTGAATGAGGGAACAGTGCCCCTTACTGACACCTGCTGACTCATTGCAGCGCCTTCTTGCAGATTAATCCCTTATTAGAAAACTATAAATAAATTTTAAGGAATAATAACCTCCAATTCTTTGGAGTTGGAAATAACTTTCAGAATGGTGTATGGGCCTTTTAAAAACGGGAGAAAACTGAGCCTCACCCAACAACAACTGAATTTGTTTGTTGAGGTAGGACCTTAGCTGTAGTGTTAAGAAGGGTCAGAGATTAGTTTAATACATTTCTCTGGTAAGATATGTGGCCTAAAGAACAAAAAATAACCAAGCTTGTTAACCTCAAAATTATCTAAACTTACCTGAAAAATTGGGAATTTTTTGTTCCTTTTCATGTTTATCTTCTGATAGATTTCTCTAAAATATACCACTTTTAGATTTCTCTAAAATCAACCCACTTTCTACCTTTTGTCAGTGACAGACTCCCATTCAGAAGCCAAATGGCTCTCCATGGTAAGCAAATATGTAATTAAGATTTACTGTGGTTCAGTGAAAATATGCCTTCTTTATATAGAAGGCCCCAGGCTAGGTTCAGAGTAGGCCAGGTTAGATATGGTGGATTTATTAGCATATTTAGCTCAATTTAAGAGGCATGCCTTCAAATCTATTAAAGATGGTACGTATGCGATATTCTGTGATGTCTTCCGCCTACGGATTTGGGCAACGCATGCAGTTTACTTTAGCCTTGAAAGTGGATTTATATGAGAGAAAAGGAAAGTGCTGAGAATTTTTTTCGTCTAACATCCTCCCTTTGACCACATAATAGTCCAAAAACTCACACAAGCAATTCCATATGGAGATGAGGAATGTCTAGCCAAAACAAGTTGTTCAGCTTATTAGCCTTGGGCTGAATAAATTACTCAGACTATCTGGCATGGTTACCCCATTTAAAAAGGAAGGGCGGGATGGCTATGTTTGCCTTTTCTTTCTCCCCCTAGAGTTTTAGATGAAAAAACAAACGGTTAGTGGGGCGACGCTGCAGGCCAGAAGCCCTGTGCTTGACTGTTTTCTCTGAATATTTGAAAAGCCTCGCAAGTGCAACCACGCAGATTTCTTTGCACTTGACTGGCTGCAGAGAAGGGCACATTGCACAATTTTTGCTGCCGTCTAGTTTCACATTCAATCCTTCTTGGGCAAGACTATCAAGTTGCTTTGGTGTGAATCTTGGCAGAAAAAAACTCTTCTCTCCAAGAATTTGAAATACTGTGAAAGGCAAAATAAATTGGCTCCAACTGTAAGCTCTATTGTACAGGAGAGGCAAGATAGCAGAAGGAGAATTAGAATACATTTTATTTTTGAGATCTTCTAGAGAGTAAATTTAAAATTTTTGTAAGGGGTAGGCTGTATAAAATTGCATTCAAATTTAATTGTAACGCAATCTGAAGATTTTTTTTTTCTCTCTCAATCAGGCCAGTAGGAAACTTAGTCGATCCCTTTGTCTCTAGTTCAAGTATTAATTGGAACATCATGCAATTATTTGGCCCGCCCATTTTGGCATCATTCAGATTCACAAAATAAAGGACAAGTCATTTTGTATTACTTTTTCCACCAACTCTTACTCATTGTGCCCATATGTTTAATCTTTCTGCCTTTCTGTTTCTTTCCCTCTCTCGCTCTCCTTTTCCTTTCCTCTCTCTCTCCCTCCTCTCTTTCTTTTCAAAAACCACATGCATTCACTTTCAGATAGACTTTAAGAGAGTCCTTGAGAACAATTCTGAAAAGCGTGAAAGGTGTATAATATAAAAACCCCTTTATAAAAAGTGTTCAGAAAAGTGAATTTTTAAACATTTTCTAGACGACCACCAATTTCTAGATTCCCTGAGTTTTTTTTTTTTTAAGTTATTGGCTGTCTTTTGAGGGAGACCATCTACTAAATAATTCCGATGTCTGCAGCTTGTTAACTAGGCCAACCCAGCATGACACCCAAATGGAAGACTGGTGATAGAGCATGATAGGGCAAAGTACACATTTGCTTGGCCTGCGATGTAATTTTATGTCACATCAATCCAACCCCACAAAACCCAAGAGACTGAGAGACACTTCTAGGCAGCAGTTAAGAGTAATTGTGGCAACCACCCACAACAGGGTTCATTTTGCATGGTTGCAAAGCATTCTCATGGTGTACAATTTGCCAATAATTGCCTTGATATTTTGACGGGCCCTGACTTGCATATTTGTAAATATTTGTGGTTGCTAAGTTACCAGCTATACTTATTTGAGTTTGTGTCCCATGTCATTTTGTAGCAAAAAGAGATGTTTTAGACTTCATAGCAAGGGACTTCCTACCTTCTGATGGATGGATGCCTTCTTAGAAGTTTCCAGTGGAAATCTTTTATACCATATAGTATGCTGAAAACTTCCAATGCTTTTAGTGACTGAGCATTTCTGTTTATTATGTTGCTATTTTGTAATAGACTGTTTCTATGGAATAAGATGAGATCATCGCTTATTCTTTCATTAATTAACTTAAATTTAATTCTTTAATTTTTGCAAGACCCTATCTTAAGTTCGTCCGGGCAATTTGAGGAGGTGTCTAAACTTCTAAGAGCCTAAGAAGGAAAATAAGATCTATAAAAATAACTCAAGTACACATATAACCTAATTGCTCCCAGTCCTCTCTAGCCAATGCGGATTGAAATCTACCTGCTCCCACAAGGACTCCAGACCAGCATCCCTTCAAACATTTCTAGGAAAGCCAAAAGCATGCTTCCCATGTGTTCACAAACTGGACTGTCAGCTTCAGTTACTATGAGGCATCTACCCAACCTTTCCTTTTTATCTTTGGTTTCCCTTATCATTGTCTTCTTTTTATGAAGCTCCTTGAGAAATCTTCACAATAACTCATGTCCTTGTTCAAGAGTGTCATCTGCTTCTTCTGAGGATAAGAGATGAATACAACAGAAAAAAAATCTCCTGACTTAGCACGTGTGTGTGTGTGTGTGTGTGTGTGTGTGTGTGTGTGCGCGCGCGCGCGCACGCCAGGGGTGGGGTGGAGGGTGGTGGTAAGGAAAGGCAAATAAGATGATTGCAGATAGTGACAGAAGCTCCAAATAAGGATAAATGAGCCTAAGGCTGGTGGAGGGTATTAGAAAAGGTGGTAAGAGCAGGCAGGTCTCTCTCATGAGAAGCTGCTAATAATGTTAGTGTCCATCACGTCCAGGGTACCATGGGTACAGGTTTCCCACTGCTAATCCTTATATTGCTAAAATTGTTATGGATTATGGACACACTCCCAACTTTTGCCATACTTTGTTATCCAAACCCTGAAAAGCACACTTGTTCCCAATTTCATGCTGTCTTTCGGCATCATAACCCCTTCAACTCTGGGTCCCACTCCTGTCCTCATGCCCCTTCTCCCCAGATGCTAATCAGGCTTTGTGGGGACAAATACCTATACAATCTGGGACTCTCTTCAAGAGAAGGAAAACAAGAGTATGAATTTAAGTACGGGGAATTGGAAAGGGCCCAAGGTTACTCTTCCTCGTGTCCAAAACAGGAGCCCCCATGCAAAGCAACCCATGCATATAGACCTCCCAGGGGCATCCTCTGCCCTTTATTTCTACATATGCCACAATATGAACCTCAGTCTGATGACCTAAACTACACAAATAGAAAGATATTTTCACTGTATGGTAGATAAGGGCAAATAGAGATGGGAGTTTATAAGAAGGAAAGATTACATCCCAGTGAAGGCAATCGGGGACACTCTATGCCAAACGTGCTATCTGAACCACATCTTGAAGGATGAATAAGATTTGCACATTCAGGAAAGATGGAATGATATTATTGAGTGCCTGATGTGTGAATGGCTCTCCATATCTTATATTACCCTTTTAAGAACATTGCACAGTGGGAAGCTTAATTTTACAGATGATGAAGTTAAAGTCCCCAAATTAAATAAATATTTTATTGCATAAGTCACTTAACTTGTTTAAGCCACGTTTCCTACTCAGGCCCATCTAAGTTAAAGGCTCCTTCCATGATTTCAGACTGACTTTAATTTTGAGAGAAGGCATAGTGTTACAACAATACAGGTATAAGCATGGGGAATAAATAATTAAGGGATTGACTGAATCTCAGGAAGTAGTGATAGAGTATGAAAAATAGTCCAGGATCAGGTTAGGGAGGGTGTAAATGTCATGAAGTAAGTGACATTTTATGTTAATACATATTAATAAACAATATCACAACTAATGACTAAGTTGCATCAGCAGAACCTCTTGTATGTGTAAATATAGTAAAGGCAAATCATAGAAGAAACTGTTTGTGTTGACTTCCATCAAGGCTGCTCATATACTATCGTTTCAGGAGTGCTGAAAAATCACCTTTACCGTTTTACCAACTTTTGAGATCCCACACTTGAAGTTTCCCCTCTGCCCCACTGTTAAGCTCTGACCTCTGAAAGACGCAGACCATAAATGTCATAGCGATTTTTAGCTTCTCACATGGGAGCAGCTTTAAAGAAGAGGGGGACAGAAAGGTAGAGAGTGAGGGCAATTTAACATCACAAGTGAGAAAGCTTCACAATGTTTTGTTGTATTTTTACTTTCAATCGGATGGATCAGCCCACTCTTGCTCTATTCAAAATGGTGACTCCAGAGCCAAAGCCACAGGGATCAATGGGGCTGAGTTTTGAGTAAGGAGTTAGTTGCTGCTCTGTTTTGTTGAAACCATCTCCAAAGCCTCTTTTCATTTAGGGCAAACCCTAACGTGGGGAAGCAGTGTGTGGAAAACAAAGAGGAGGGAGAAGTCTGGTAAGTAGAGGATGACAGCAGAAGCCCTCCCAGCGACAGATCCTGTGGTCTCAGTGCTGGTGGGCTGTCAGCATCTTCCCAGCTGCTTCCTAGCTCTGGCTGGGTGTGTCTGGGAAGCTTCACACACTTTGATTCAAATTGCATTTTGTTTTTCTCCTTGAGAGCTTTCTCATCTGCGATTCCATGGGGGGACTGGCAGAGGCATGTGTTTCTATTTTTGAGACTACAGTAGATGTTGAAAAAAAAATGTGAAAGGAAGTGCAAAGACCAGGTCCTGTGGCGGAGAACCTTTGGCCTACTTGGTACCCCTACATGGCACCGAGCTCCATCTGGCAGCTCAGCCTTGATTTTGCTGTCAACCAAGAGTAAACAGCATTCCACAGAGTTGTGCAATCTCTTTTGAAACAAAAATTGATTGGACTTCACAAAGTCACTAAAATTATAAAGGGATGGGCGTCCACTAAGGTGTTCATAAGTGTACTTAAGTTACTCTAGAACATGAACTTCTGAGAGCAAGGGCCACATCTTTCAATCAATCACTGAACCTAGTATAGCATCTTGATTTAAATTTGTGGAGTGAATACGTGAATGATCAGATGCCGTCCCTGACTGAAATGAATTTTGACATGGAACTCTTCTGCAATGGTCTTAACTATGTTGATGAAAACATAAGAGTCTCTCTGATTGTTTATGGGATAAAGGCATGCAACATAGAAAACAAATTCTGAACTGAAGCTTTATTCCGTGTTTTGACTGTAAGTGAAAAAGAAATTTATCCCCTCCATCAGGCCATGATTATTGTCAGACACCTGCCATTACAAACAGAGTAAATACGGTGAAATGATATGTGAATTTCATTTGTGCTACTTTCCTATTCAAAATGCTTCAGTGGCTCCCCACCATGTCCTGGAAAATACCAAACATATGAGTCAGATTTGCATCACCATTTTGGAGTAACTACTTTTCATCTGAAGGGAGATGTTCAATCAGACAGACATGGGTTCAAATCCCACTTTCTCTTACTTCCCAGCTAGGTAACCCTAGGCAGTTTCCTTATTTTTCTAAGCTTGTTTATTTGCCTGAAAAGTATTGGGGGAAAAATAGCCATCTTTATCAAGGATTTGATTTTGAAAGGTTTCATATGATCAAACCTAGAAGAAAAGGACCCAACTCAACTCCTAAAATTCAAAACATAATTAGTATCAACTCTATTCATTTGACATTTACTGTGGATTGTTTGGAGATGAGTTATTCTTCAATAATAGAGTATAGAATATCTACTACTTACTGAAGTATGTAATTATTTAAGTGTATCTTTTCTATTCCATACATCTGTTTTTTCACTGACAAAATGAGGGTAAAAATACATCAGTTGTTTGAGTTCATGTAAGATGCTTAGCACAGTGTCAGGAACATAGTAAATATTTACGAAGTGTTAGCTACTATTATCAGATATTTACTATACATCAAGCTTTGTATACCTTATGTCATTTAATTTCGTAATAACCCAGTGAAGTAGGCATTACTATTCCCATTTGAAGATTAAATCAAAGCAAAACTGTAATTTACACAAGTTAAATAACTTGTTCAATGACATTATATTAAATGGTGGAGCCAGGATTCAAGCCCAAATGTATGCTTTCAGTGCCCTAAATTGTGCCTCCAGACTCCCAATTTTATTTGTCTGGGGTAGGGTCAAAGCATTGATACATATTAAAAATTCTCCTGGTTAAAAAAAAAATCTGATGATTCTATGTATGTATAGATGTTGTTGAGAAACACTAAGCTTTTTACCCCTTTCTTTCCCCTACCCCAAATGAATTAGAACTTCTAAGGATAGAACCTGGAAAACTGTATTTTAAACAGCCATCCCAGGCGACTCTAACAGTCACACAGTTTTGGTGCAATTCCCCTGCGTATGTTTTTCTCTTCTATCAGATGATCAGTTGCTTAAGATCATATACGTTTTTCTTTCCTTGTCTCTGTAGCACTTATTTTAGTGCATTATAGACTTAAGAAAATAAGTTATCATTAGTGATTGAATGGTTGGGAATATGGTAAGAATGAGGCTTAGAGTTTGGCTTTAGAAATGACTGGAGGACAATGTAGGTGTGGACCCCACACTGTATTTGCTTGATGTGTTTGGGTAGAGGGGGTGGGGGGAAGCAGGATATCTGGTTTCTCTTATAAAAGCACTGATCCCATCATGAGGGCCCACCCTCCTGACCTCATCTAAACCTAATTACCTCCCAATTATCTCTAAACACCATCACATTGGGAGTTAGGGCTTCAATATATGAATTTTGAGGGGACATAATTCAGTCCATAGCAGAAATATCGTATCTTGCTAGAATGTATTTTTTAAAACTCATCAAAGCATACATACACTTAAATCTTTGCATTTAACCATATATAAATTAAACTTTGATGTAACAAAATTATATGCATATTCAATATCCATATATATACATTCATAATTATGTACATATACATTCAAAATTTTATATATATATATGTTCAACTTTGTATTTATGTGAATATATATGCATATAAGATATAGTCCAGGAATAAACAGAAAGAAAATTTAGAACTGAAGAACTTCCTCACCTTTAGGTTGAAAGAACCTACCAAATATAAAACAGAATGAATTAAACTAACCCACACATATACACATATTTTGTCCAAAGTTCAAAATTGCAAGGACAAATATAAAATTCTTTAAGAGTTCCCAAAGAGCTTTCATATCTGAAAGGAATGAAAGTCAGATTGACATCAGGCATCACATTGGCAATGTTAGATGATAGTAAACCTAGAATTCTTTACTTAGATAAACTACCATTTGAGTATGTATAAAGAATAATCACACTTTTAGATATCCAAGGACTTAGACAATTGCCGCCCACAGACTAATTTTAAAAGGATTATTCAGGATGGTTTTCCACACAATAAAGCAAACACATTAACAAAAGCAGGGTACACACACACACACACACACACACACACACACACACACACATGCAGAGCCAAGATGTAAATATAAGTTACTGAAAAATGTAGGAAAAAGCAAAGTATAACCTAGAATTAATGTGAAATACTTGTTAATGCAGGAGGTATAATTGTATATCTGAAAAATCAAAGAAAGCCCATAACAGAGTTCAGTATAAGACTAATAGCAATATCAGTATCAAAATATATATATATTTCCAGTGACTTTGTTATATACCAGCAATAACCACCTAGACAACAAAATGAAGAAACACCCTTTTTACAATTATAACGACAAAAACTAAATAGAAATAAACTTAAGACATGTACAGAGTCTATATGAAGAAAGCTAAATCAAGGAACATGAACAAAATCATGAATAAATTGATACCATAATAGGTACCATTTCCTTGTATAAGAAGAATCAACAGTATCAATGTACACCTGCCTCCTAAATTAACTAATAAATTCAACAGTAGTCACCCCCCCAAAAAAATCCCAATGACCTAATATTTTAGAAACTTTACTAAATCATCCTGACATACAGCATAGACTGTATAGCAAAACTCTTCAGAAGAAAGAGTAATGGAAGGACTAACCCTATCAGATATTAATGTATTTTAAGAAATTATTGTCATTGAAAAAAATGTATTGTCGCTAGGGAAAGATACACTGATCAAAGGAACAGGACTTATGATATTTTAGATTGGTGTTATTGGATGAACTGCATCTCCTCCCCACTCCCAAAACTCATATGCTGAAATACTCATGCCCAATACCTCAGGATGTGAACTTATTTGGAAATAGGGTCTTTGCACATATAAGCAGTTAAGTTAGGATGAGGTCATACTGGGGTAGGGTAAGTCGCGAAGATGAGTGGAATCCTTTTGACAAGGGGAAATTTGGACACAGACACACACAGAGAGAAAAAGATGAGGGCAGAGATGGATGTGATGCTTCTTCAAGCCAAGGAATGCCATAAAACCAGCAGAAGGTAGGGAAGAAGCATGGAACAAATTTCCTCGCAGCCCTCAGAAGGAAGAAACCTGGTTGACACCTTGAGCTCAGACTTCCAGCTTCCAGAACTGTGAGACCATACATTTCTGTTGCTTCAGCCAGCCAGTTTGTGGACCTTTGTTATGGCGACTCTACAAAACTAATAGAGTTGAAAAAGAATGGACTATCAATAAATGATGAGATAACTAACTAGCCAGTTGGAGAAATAAATTGGATATTTGCCTCATTCCTTACACTGAATTCAATTACAGCTGTGATCAGGTTTTAATGTTTAAAAAGTATTGGAAGAAAATATTGATATACTTTATACTTTATAACCTTAGAGGGGAGATTTCTTTTAGCATTATAAAAACTTGAATAACTGTAAAAGACTAACAGCTATCAAAGTAGTAAAAATTTTAAATATTGATAATATAAAGCATTGGCTAAAGTTTTAGCAAATGGTACTTTAATACACTGGAGATATTTTCTATCTGACAGAATATAAATTCTATATACACTATATATATAATTTAAATACATATATAAATATACATTATATAATTACATGTATCCTCTAGTTCAGGAAACACACACACACACACACACACACACACACACACACGTATGTACATATGCTTTAGCTCAGTAAAGCTATAATTTAGTCCAAAAACAGATCAAATATCCAAAGTTACACACACACATACACACACACAGACATATGTACAGGTGTTTGTGTAGCATTATTTATGTGAGGATAACCAGAAGTAAAGTAAAAGTTCATCAGTTGAGATTGGTTAAATAAATTATTCTCCATTTGTAAAATGGATTGCCTTCATCCACTAAACATGTGATATATTTCTATTTAACATTATGGAAAGATCTCCATGACAAATTGTAAAGTGAAAAACACAGGTTAAAAAGGGCATGTGAATATGATCTCACATGTGCAACCACCCTATACACACACAAGCCCCTCAAAAAGTTTAGTCATCTGAAGTCTAGAAAAATAAATTGGAAAAAATTATAGTATTGAATACAATTATAGTAGCAATGGAATTTAGGGTGACTTGTAATTCTATACTTTTCTATATTATTTGAAATTCCAACATGAGTGTTCATTAGTAATAATTTAAAGCTATATTCATTAGGAACTTAATTAAGAATAGTTTATAATATCCATTCTGTTTTCCCTAATAATTCTATTCCAGAAGTATGTCTTAAATAATAGAGATGCTCACACAGATTTGCATCCAAGGATATTTGCTTATAATTTTGAAAATTAGCAAACACTAGAGTAGGTAACAGAATTTGTTATATAAATTATGCTATATCCAACTGACAAAAAACTATGCAGCTATAAAATACAATATTGTATAAGATAGTGTATGGTCACATTTGTGGGGAAATACATATATATGTACAAATGCCTACAGAAATTGAAAGATACATAACCATACCTTGTATTTTTCCTTCTGAAGAATAGAATTACATTGGTAATATTTCTTTGTAATTCTTTCTAATTATTACATAAAATAATATAAATACATAGCATGGACAGGCTTTTGTTCCAAGTGTGTACTCAAACACACACATACACACACACACACACACACACACACACACACACAATCTATATATATTATGAAAAACCACAAGTTTGAGATAAAAGTTTCTTTTTCCCTCCCTTCCCGGATCCGTCTTCCTTTTCCCACATGTTGCTCATCTGGAGGTAGTCCTTTCTGCAGCTCTTTTACTCAGAGCTCTGTAAGAGTGCAATGTACTCAACAGGAATCAAAGAAGTGTACCATCCAGGAGACAGATAGCCATTTCCGAGAAAAGAAGCTCTATTTTCACCCTTCCTTGCCCCTCCTCTTCTCTTTATTTGGGTACTTTTGGAGATTAGAGATTTTAATTGTATGACTTGTGAAATGCCGTTTTTCTTCCAACAGCTGTGTTTATGGTATATAATCTATTACCTGCCTATATGCCAACATTTAAAAGCATTCTGATGGATAATGCTCAGCAAGGGATTAATCTTTTCCAGCGTCACCCTCTTGACCTGCAAATGTACATTAGTGGGGGGTATAATGCCTGCTCTGACATTTGTTTGCAATGTATCCAAATACATTCTGGAATGCAAGCACATTCAGGTTTCCTGGCATTGAGACAGACAAGCGAAGTCAGCACTAAGACATATAGTTCCCATATGTCAGGGTTAAGGGAGCTAGGACTTGTGGAGCCTTTCCACTGAACTTTGTACTGCGTACTTTCACATCGTCCTTCCCTCAACATTTCCTCTGCTACACGTCAACCATACCACCCGAAGTATGGTGAGGTCACACGGTAAATAAGATGTACTAGGACACGTTTGGGTCTCCTCTCATGGGTTCTCTGCACATCATCTGGTCAGGATCAACCTAAAATATAGGTCAGTAGAGGATTGCCTTTGGGGATCTTCCCCACTTCTGCACCCTCCAGTTTATCTGAAATTTCAGTTTCAAATCCTGGCTTGGCTGTCTACCGTCTGCATGAACTGGGATAGATTACTTAATGTTTTCAAGCTCTATGACAGATACAATATTGTTACTATCAGAGGGACTGGAAGAAAATAAAACAAATTGTGTAGGTAAACTGGTATAGACCTGAAACGTAAGAATTGTTCTATGCATGTTTGTGGAGAAAAAATAACATCTCATGTTTTAAGACTGATTGTTTAGAGTCATAAAGGAGTATTTTGTTGGGTGTTGATGATTTCTCTGTTAAGATAAAACTATTCTTGGGAGGAGCAGTACTATGAGCTGGGAGTAGCAGACAATTAATTTAGGTTAATTGACAGTTCCTTGAAACTAATAAGACCCACTGGGGAGGGATCACAAAGTGAGTATGGAGCGGGATCAAAGAAGCACACTTTTCCATTAGTCAATAGATCCAGTCTTCCACCATCAGTTAAAATCATTTAGCTCAGGTAATGTTTTCAGTAAGGCTTCTACTAAATATAAGCAATAAATTTTCTCTGTAAAAACAATTTACCTGCTATTTTATTTACAGATATCTAGCTTTGTGACTTGTAAGCAATTTTAATCTCTTTTTAAAATAATTTTTTAATGTTTATTTGAGAGAGAGAGAGAGCGCGCGAGCGCACGTGTGTGCACACAGGGGAGGGGAAGAGGGAGAGGGAGACACAGAATCTGAAGCAGGCTCCAGGCCCTGAGCTGTCAGCACAGAGCCCGTCGCAGGGTTCAAACCCACAAACTGTGAGCTCATGACCTGAGCTGAAGCCAGATGCTTAACTGACTGAGCCACCTAGGTGCCCTTAATCTCTTTTTATTAAACAATTCAGAAGAAGAATAGGGTATAAACAACACTAAAAATTTAGGTCAAACTGTAATGGTTTTTCCTCCTTTAAGTCAGTTTTGGAGTTTGAGCTTGACCTTTCTAGTTATGAGACTTAAAAGGGGAATGGAGAAAGCCTAAACTTTGAGATCATCCAGATCTTGGATCAAATCATGCTTTATCACCTTATTAGGTGAGTAATTTGGTTCAAGTTCCTTAATCTTACCTCTGTTTCCTTGTCTGTTAAATGGCGATAACAGTATCTGTTTAAGAGCATTGTAATAAATATTGGATGAGATGAGATATGGAAGATGCATGTTTTACAGAGGTTGATGTGTTGACTGGCAAAAATGGTGGTCATTATTATCTTGTTATTTTGCTAGCTATGGTCATCATTCACACACTCAACAGGAATGTTTTGAGGGATGGAAGGAACCCCCATGGGTTACCCGAAGTGTGAGGTCCACTCTAAAATCGTGGTCTGAAGTAGTAATCAGTTCACTAGAGGGACTAAAAAGAGATGGCAATTGTGAATAATTATAAATGCTAAGTATTATTTTCTGCTTAGAGAGAATTTCAAATTTTGATTTATTTTTGAGAGGGACTAACTTCAACACGGATCATTGAATATGAATACTGCACTATGTCAATGTCCTCTAGCCAAAGAACACCAGGAACACACCTCTAGAGAAATAAAGTTTGATTTATTGGCCCATTGCAATGAGGGAGAACACACTATGGACCTCTAAGAATGATGGCATTAGGAAGGACTCCTGGGCTTTGAGCTTGCGGTAGGTGATTTGGGGGGCAATTTCGAGGAAGTGGGGCCTTGTGTTGGATTAGATGCTGTTAGGAGGTGGGTATGACTGGGTATTTTAAGAAATCCTATACAGAAGATAGAAGGCCTAAAGCAAGTCAAAAGGACAGGCAGTCATATCGGCCAGAATATTCTTGGTGGTTTTGTGGTTGAGTCTTTAGTCAGAAGTTTTCTTTTTGTCTTGATTCATTGTGGTCATAGAGTGGCCTTGTCCAATGATCCTGTGCTGTGAAATTGTTTATGTTCAACAAGAGAACACCACAGCCTGGCTGTGAGTGCTAGGACAGCTCCTGGCAACATTTAAACCTGATAAGGGGTGCTTGGGTGGCTCTGTAGGTTGGGCGTCCAGCTTTGGCTCACGTCATAATCTCAAGGTTTATGAGTTGGTGCCCGGCATCAGGCTTGCCACTATCAGTTCAGAGCCCACTTTGGATCCTGTGTCCCCATCTCTTTCTGCCCCTTCCCCACTCATGCTCACTCACTCGCCCTCGCTCTCAAAAATAATTAAACATTTACAAAAATACTTAAAAAAAAAAAGACCTAACTAATTTTGCCAGGCCAGTTCCCTGCTGCCAGGGGCTGCTTTCCTCTCTCAGTTTCTCATTCTCAAAGAATAACACTTACAGGTCAAGGAGGCATTCCCAACCAGCTATTTCAAGTTGAACACCTGACAAAAGTTGTACCAGCATCAAAATTTCCCAAACTTCATTCAGTGCCCCATTATATAGTTAACTTAATATTTTTAACCATCCATTCTACATTAAATGAATATATTCTGTAATGAAACTTCATATAATTACTGCAAATGGACATTAATATTACTCAAAATAGGTAAATATAAAATAAAAATCTGGGATAAAACAAAATAGATAATATAATAAATTTTAGCTGGATGACTTTGCCTGTTGAAGGTTCAGAGGCTGAAGCCCAGTCTCTCTTTGTTTTAAAGGGAGCCTTGAACTCGTAGAGAGATGTAAAAACTATAACCAAACTGAGGTTTTGTACTTGCTATAACTTGAAAGACTGAAAAATAAGCAAAAACGAAATAAATGTATTGCTATGGTCACCGCTCTTTAATACCAAGTCTGCCTGCTACCTAACACAATCGCACTTGCTACCTACTTTATCATAATTGTATACACTTCTTTCATTTTGAGAAACACCAGCCTGAACATTCTGAACATCTGACTGGCTCTTTTTGTCTGAAATATCCAGGAAAAAAATTTGTCTTTGGTGATTCGTAACAGTTGCCTTATTGAAAACAGGGTGCCTCTATGACTTGAAATCATGAGTTGCTCTAATCCATTTCATTAACTGTTTAACACAGTTATTTTGCCCCTTGAGAGAAGGACCTTGTATGCTGCATGGGGATTTACATAAAACTTGGTTTCTAATATACACCATCTTATAACTGCTTTTTGTTTACAATCGTCCATGTAGCAATTTCTAAAGGAGAAAGATCAGATAGTGAAAAAAAAAAGAAAGAAAGAAAAAGAAGCCAAGAAACAGGACACTTGAGTCCCCCCTTTTAATAAGTATCACTGTGACATTGGGCACATCATTTGCTTTCATTTTTCTCATCACTAAAACGAACAGAGAAACTCCAACTCATGTCATTGTTGCAAGGATGAAATAAAATGATACGCTGAATAATAATATTATTTACTAATAAGAATCAACAGGGGCGCCTGGGTGGCGCAGTCGGTTAAGCGTCCGACTTCAGCCAGGTCACGATCTCGCGGTTCGTGAGTTCAAGCCCCGCGTCAGGCTCTGGGCTGATGGCTCGGAGCCTGGAGCCTGTTTCCAATTCTGTGTCTCCCTCTCTCTCTGCCCCTCCCCCGTTCATGCTCTGTCTCTCTCTGTCCCAAAAATAAATAAACATTGAAAAAAAAAAAAAGAATCAACAGTCATGTACTCTCACAGCTTGGGTTGTGCTCATAGGCATATAGCCCTAGAACTGTCTTTCAGCGAAAGATTCCATGCAGCAGTTTTGACCACCCAATAGTTAATCTTAAGCACGTAACTTTTCACGATCATCTAAACTTTAGTTGTGGATTGTGGATTGAATGCTAAGCTGTTTTCCTTTCTTTTGAACTTTGAAGGCCTTTTTCCAGATGCTGTCATGTGGCACACTGCTTGTGCTGTAGTTACTGATGATTTTGAAAGCTCATTCCATCCGAGATGCTCACCACCCCACGAGGGACCCAGAATCGTGAGCCTTCCCATATGTTTCTCCATCCAGTTCTGTTGCTGCCTTGCCTGCATAACAAATATAAATACGGTTCTGGACCTGGATTTCTCCCAGATGAGCAGACTTCAAAGCATGTGTGAGGTCTCCAGGAGAAGACTTTGTCTTTGTCCATCTGTATACCCATGGCCAGCTATAGGTCTGGTTTTCTTAGCAATAGAATGACTAAAGGTGGTGGCAAAGGTAGGGAGAAAGTGGAGAGCCCAAAGAGGTTTGAGCTGCTTTGGATAGAGCTGAAAGCAAGTAGAGGAAGCAAGACAAAATTAAATTTTCCATCTGGAACAACAAATTAGGTTGAGAATGACAAATTTAGTGCAAGTTGCAGGTTAGCAGTGACATGGTATCAACACGTATACTGTAACTTTGCATGTCATTATTTAACATGCTAATATATCACTATTATATGCTCATTACTGGCAGCAGCATCACACTGAGCAAGAGATCATTATTTACTCGAGGGCCATGTCAGTGACTGATGAGGATTGTATAATGCAGCAGCTATCCTAGGTTTTTCATGATGGAAATGAAATAAGACTTATTATTTTATGCTTGCGTAGAAGTTAAACTTGAGACATGATGGAGTGAGGTAGAAAGGTCTTCCGGTTCTTTTGTGGGGGCTTTAATATCATTCCAGTCTGAGTACATAAAATTCATCTGCATTATCCTTCCACTTACGAGTTTTCACTTTGTCTCCCCCTATCATCTTCTTTTATTTTTAAACTCTTTTTCCATTTTTTGCCTTTTCATGGTTTTTGTTTGTTTGTTTCCCTTATAGTCTCTTCCCCTTGGACTAAGGAGTATTCCCGTATAAGTACTCCATTTCTTTCTATTCTTAAACAACCTACAAGCATTCATTGACTATCTATTAGGAGATCAGTGCTCCCCAGTTATGGCATTTTATTCATGGCTGTTGAATCTAAACTGTCTTCCTTCAGAGATTGTACATAATGAGATCATGGGATGGATGGCTTGTTTTAATGTAATGGTGCCTCTTGGTAGGAGGTATGACGAAGGGCAAAAAGTAAGAGCCAATAGAAGGAAAAGTTCACCAGACTGTGACCTTGTAAGCAGGGCTCATTAGCTTTCTCATGTGCCATTTTGTAGCAGGGTGCCTTAGAAGGTGCTTAATAAATAATGCTTACAAAAAGAGAGTCATTTGCATTCCATGGAAGATGTTCACTAACAGTTCGTAGAATAAACAGATAAATGAATGGATTGAATAAATGATCGCATTTGTTTACCTACCCTTGTTTAGACCGTAAGTAAATGTGAGAGAAGTTGAGGGAAATTTGGAACTAATTATGTCAAGGCAGTCTTTCTCTTATTGCTAGCCCTTAACTGATGGGGATATGAAGCAATCTATTCCGTTGCTTTAGGGAGTGACATGATTAAAGATTACATTTGAGTAGTAACAGTTTACTTATTACCACAGATTTAGGGAATCTGGTATCCTCTTATTCATCTTCTTGATCATATTTCGCTATGAGAAAAATGAGACTTGTCTAGAAAAACATATTTTCTAGGACAGTATTTCTTTTTACCGTTTGTGTATTATCTTCTGTTAGAAGCACACGAGTTGCAGATTTGCTCTTAGGATTAAGGTCCCGTAGAGTTGGATGGAGGGTAGCCAGGACCATGTGGAAAGCTCAGAATCAAAGTCCTGTAAGTCCCTTTTCAACCTAATATCTACTAATTCCTGTTAGGTCACTTAAACTTGGAAACTGAAACTCAAGTAGAAAAATTTAATATGGTATATAATGTTGGCACGCATTTCAAATATTTACTGATTTACATTTTTTCCTTTTATTGGTTATTTTACTTTAACATGTTTTCAATTTAATATTGGTGTGTAACCATTTATATATTGTTTATTTTTCTGGCCTCATTACTATGATCATCCCCACAGTAAAATTTTTCAGTATTTATTCATCTAAATGTTTATTGATATTACTGCCATCAAATCTTAATGGAAATACTCTAAGATTTTATTTGAAAAAGCAATATGTGTCAAAAAGCAAATGATTAATGGATTATAAACAGGTTAAAGAAATATATTATTCATTTTGAAAAATGCAAATTTTTACTGCCCTCCATGGATTTACTGACAATACTTCCTGCTTAAATTTTACTACTGGAATAAAAATCTTTTTTTTTGTTGTATTTAAGAATCTAGTGAGCACTTAGCCATATTTGAAGAAAAAACAACTCTTCTTAAACTATTAAATAAAAATATGATACCCTTTTTTATTGAATGACAAGGAGGCAATATGCAGTTTTCTTTAGCTCACCTTGCAAAACGCTATTGGGGCACGTTAATTCATCTCACAGTACGTGGACACGTGGAGGACCAAGGCGATGATAAAACCTGCCTGTAGAAAGCTTGCCCTGCTAGTGAGGTACGTTAGAGGTAAACATCTGTTCCCTACTTCTGCCATTGAATCCTTGTCAATAAACCATATCAGACAGATGATCTATACTACTCATTATTTATTTGATTCTTTTGAAGAGTGGTGGGAAGATGAGGTCTAAAGTAGCCATTAGATAAATTTGGGCTCCCGTGTGATTTTTCACATAAAAACTTCAGTGAATCCAACTCATCACTCCTATTTCCCCCAACCCTTTTGATTTTTGTAGTAAAACACATTTTGGCAGTGGCACTTTTTAGGCCTTTGTCTCACAACCTAACTGAAATTTAAAGAGAGCACCGTCCATGTATTTTGTTCTTATTTATGATTAATTCATCCATATAGTATTTTGTAAACATCAGTTCATGTCCAGAAACTCACAGGACTCTTCATTTATAAATATAGAAGAAACCTTCCTTGGTCACAAATAAATTAAGTTGTCCTTAGGAAGGTGAACTTTGACTCCAAATTATAAAATAATAATGATAGCAGATTCTAAATATGAAAGGTTGATTATAATACTTCAAGTACAACAGATATTAATGTAAGGCTCTAGGCTTTGGTTAATTTAAATATATATATATCCTTCTCTCTATATATACTGTATAATATAGGTTAACACCAATCATCCAAAAGCTATGATTATTTTTGAGATAGACCAAATCTAGCATGGAATATTTGGATAGTTTTCTTTAATACATTGAATTTATATAGAGGAGATTTTCTTTAAAACTCACTAAGGATTGAGGTGCCTGGTAGCTCAGTGGGTTAAGCGGCAAACTCTTGGTTTTGTCTCAGGTAATGATCTTGGCAGTTCTTGGGCCCGGAGCCTGCTTGGGATTCATTCATTCTCTCTCTCTCTCTCTCTCTCTCTCTCTCTCTCTCTCTCTCTCCACCCCCCCCTTTGCCCCTCCCCTGCTCACACTGTCTCTTCTCTCTCAGAATAAATAAATAAACTTAAAAAAAAAACTCACTAAGGATGTGTATCTGTCAGTATCTAATAAAAAAAAATAGAAGCCATGTAAATATTTCACTGGAGAGATTTACTATAGGACTCAGGTACTTAGATCTTGGACAGCAGCAAAAGGAGAAAGGGACCATGGATGTAGCAGAGAGATAATGAGTGTGGGAAGCAGCTATTGACCCTAGGGCTTGGGGGGTGCTCGGGAGCAGATGGGGTTTTCAGAACCTTGAGAAGGGATGATATGGAAGAAGGGTCATTATATCAAGGAGTTTCTCTTTTAAACAGGAAGTGTTGCCCAACTCCCCAACTCCAGAGCTTGTAGGAGGGGCCTACAGAGCTAGGACACAGCCACTGGAGAAGGGGAGGACCTGTGTGGAGCCCGTACCTCTGAGGATGGGCTCTACAGCTGGTTCTCAAGCAGGTTGCTGGAATGAAGGGCCACTGTGCAGGCAACTCAGGCAGGTCTAGCAAATAAAACAGGGATGAAGTCCCTTCCCCCAGCCCCTTGTCTTCACACCCTCCCTAGTGCCCCTTATTAGCAAAGCTTAATCGATGAGGAATAATTTATGGAGTCCCAGAAGCAGTGTCACAAAGCAGAGAGAGTGACAGCTGATAACAGCAGAATAACTGAATTGGGACTGGTATCACAAACACCTTAGCTGTAGATCTGTTTTATAGTGAGAATAACCATGCTACATGAATGTCTTTGTAGGTTTCCTTTTTTAAAATATATGTTTTCTTAGATTGACACAAAATTTTATGTCTTAGGGACATGTGCTAAATCCCAAATCCAGGTAGCTGCCTTTTGTTCCCTTGCTGCATCCTACAACAGACCTTTCACTTCCAAGACGTACATCCTTATGGACATGAAACTCTCAGTTTGACCATGGAAATAAAAGCACAGCGTTGCCCTAAACTCATTGTCCATATGATCTAAATGTATTTTAAACACTGGGTAGCTGAAACATAAGGTCAGAAATGGGAAGTATGGGCTTCCCAATAAAAGCTGGTCCTTGACGATTTTCAGAACTTTCAAAGACCAGTTTCTTGCCAAGGTGGTGGCATCCAGCCAAGGAGCAAGCAGGGCTCATCACCTGGATGCCCCATGGAGTTTGTAGGGAGGCAGTCTCATCTTTCATCACCTTCTCCTTCCTTGGGCTCCAGGTACTTTGAAAATTGCTTCATTTGTTATTAAAGGAATTCCTTACTACTTTTTCCCTATGTGTTTGCATGATATTTTATACATACCTAATCTGCTTCACTTATTTAGTCATCTAAAATAAATTTGGCTTTTTGAAAGGCCCCTAAAGATAATTAAATAAAATTATTAAGTTCTGATTTTGTAAATTTACGTTCTTTAGATAGTGCAGATTTTCAGATATAAGAGGAAAATGGTAAGTTAAAAATGGAAATACACTGAGAATAGGTCAAAAACTGTAGGTAAACAGTAAAGGCATTTGGCTAGGATTCAAGAAGAGATGTTTAAAAATAATAAAGGGGGGGGGTGAGCCAAACTGGTGAAGGGCAGTGGGAGATAGAAGCATCCAGTTGTAAAATGAGTAAGTCACAGGGATGAGAGGCACAGCATAGGGAATATAGTCAACGGTATTGTGATAGTGTTGTATTGTGATAGATGATGGCTACACTCATAGCATAACATATAGAGTTGTCGAATCGTTATGTTGTACACCTGAGACTAATGTAATGTGTGTCTACTATACTTCAATTAAAAATAATAATACTATTCTTAAACAGAGATCTAAATTCTGCCACTTCCTGGCCAAAGCCCTGGATCAAGATTCTCGACCTAACTGAGCCTCAGTTTCTCATTAAGAATACTGTTAGTATCTATTGCAGAGAAGTATGGCGAAGACCGAATGAGACTGTATATGAAAAAACTTAGTCTAGTACCTGGTATACTACGAATAATCCTATACTCTTATAAGCATCATTCTTTGATTAAATGTGATGAAACGGCTCTTAATTCCTCCTCAGTCTATGTAAAATGTATAAGAACTTAACTTCAGTTTTCTTTCGACTATAAGCTCTCAAAATAGTTGCTTTTGTTCTTTGCAACTTTGACTTTTTATTTGAGGTGCTTTTTGAGCGGGGCGCCTGGGTGGCTCAGTCAGTTGAGCGTTCAACTTCGGCTCAGTTCATGATCTCACAGTTTGTGAGCTGGAGCCCCGCATGGAGCTCAGTGCTGACAGCTCGGAGCCTGGAGCCTCCTTTGGGTTCTGTGTCTCCCTCTCTCTCTGTCCCTTCCCCGCTTATGCTCTGACTCTCTCTGTCTCTCAAAAAATGAATAAACGTTAAAAAAAACTTTAAGTGCTTTTTGAGTTATTTTAAAGGTATTTTAGAAAATATTACTACCTCTAGATTTTTTTTCCTCCATAAGAGAAATTTAGGACAGCAGATTGATGCTGGGGAGAAGGAAATCTGAAGGCCTATGAGCTAAGACCCCAAGAGCCCTGTGACTTAACAAAGGCAATCTGCATTACACAATATCGTACATCCTCTAATCTCAGAGCAATGAGCTAGTGCATAAGAGCAAGGCAATCTGGGGTGCTTGGGTGGCTCAGTCGGTTAAGCGTCTGACTTCAGCTCAGTTCATGATCTCACAGTTTGTGAGTCTGAGCCCCGCATTGGGCTCTGTGCTGACAGCTCAGAGCCTGGAGGCTGCTTCAGATTCTGTGTCTCGTTCTCTCTCTGCCCCTCCCCCACTTGTGCTCTGTCTCCTTGTGTCTCTCAAAAATAAAGATGTAAAAAAAATTTTTTTTAAAAGAGCAAAGATAATTTACTTTGGGGAGCCTTATTCAATTTAGTCTAACCTACCTCCTCCCTTATTTGTTCATGATCTGGTGACTGAGTTATTCTGAGCACTATAGAAACAGGTGAAAATGAACCATGACCATTAATATTATTTTGTTTCTTTTCTCCTTTTTGTTTTTTTGGAAACCTGAAGGATCCTTTTTGTAATGGAAGATTTAAAAGTTGAGATGTAACTTAAAAGTCAATGAATTTGGAATTTTGCCATGATCTTCGTTTCAGTCATATTTGTTCTGGGTCTAACCAATTAGAGGCTAATGGAGAAGAGGCTGATCCTTCTCCCCTGGGCCTGTCGAACTAGGCATACCCCATTACCTGCATCCCCAGCATTTTTTAAGCCCTTGTTTTAAATTACACTCAAATGTCTCCTCCTACCATGACTCCTTGCTGTAACCCAGTTGCTTTTCCCCATGTGTAGACCTCTGTCTCACTTGCATTGGGGTTACTTCTTTCATGTCTGCTTCCCTGTTGGACCATAAGCAACTTGAAGACAGTTTCAAGTAGGCTTTAGTGTATTTAGTACTTCAGAACCTAGCTGTGCCTACCACATAGTGGGTGCTCAGTAAAGGATATATTCATAAGCAGATGGACATGGTTCAAATGGCTGAGCGTGGAGTAAAGTCTAGAAGGAATTGGGAAATGGGAAAAATAAGAAACATTGGCATTGAAAAGACTATTACATAGCTGGATAAAAAAAAGATACATAAAACTATGTTGGGTGTAAACGGAGATAGGCATTAGAGCATTTGTGAAGATAAGTTAATAGGATCTAGGTTTTTACTTATATTTTTTTCTGGCCCTAACCATATTCAGTGGTCAAATATAGGTCAAGGTAATTACAGAATTTTTTTAGTAGGTCACCAAGGAATCGGAAGGTTGTTCAGAGCAGCAGTTTCAAGTTTGACCACACTTTGCTGATTAAAATCTTGTAAGAGATAACAACACAGTACATAAAAGCATAAAGAAAAATTTTTTTAATACACGTTAATACTACATGCAACTTAAGAAGTACTTACAGAATCTGAACAATAAGTGTCACAAGTATCATAAAAGAATATGCAATGAGCACTGGGTGTCATATGTAAGAGATGAATCACTGGGTTCTACTCCTACAGCCAAGACTACACTGTATGTTAACGAACTTGAGAATAAAAAAAAAAATAAGTATCCAAGTTTTGTGTCTAGAAAAAACAGCTTGGAAAAATATATAGTAATTTTTTTTTGTAAAATTTCAAATTTCTTGCCTAGACATACAAGATCCTTTACAATGTGCCTACTCCACTCCCATCCCTACCCATCTCTCCAACATCATTTCTTTCTAGTCTCTTCCAGACCTCACTGAGGGTGTCACCATTCCCTACCAGCCTTTTACATATGTGTCCTTCTATACCTGCCATCCTTCAGCCTCTGCTCAAATGTCAGCCCTTCTGCAGAGCCTTCTCTGGTTCCCTCAATGTGAGTTAAATTCCATTGTCTGTGCTGTTGTGGTTAACCGTGTTCGATTTACCCCTCCGTCTCTGCCATACAAGACAGCCTGTCCTGGAGATTAGAGGCCATGTTATAGTTGTGTGAATATTTTTACCACCTAGGATCATGGCTACTATAGAATATGTTTTCAGTGACTAGATTAATGCTAAGTGAGATTTCAGGAACTTAACGGAATAAAAAATGAATTGAGGAACCGTCGCTTTTAAAGATTGGATGTGAATATGTTACATTTGTCGTGGGAAGGAATAACCTAGGAAGAAGAAATCAGAAGAAGAAAATAGGCCCAGCAAACAGCTGAAGCCTCAGAATCAGAGGGCAGGCCTGGGCTGCAATATAATTTTGCCACGATATAAATCTCATGCGGTGATAAACCCAAGAAGATGTACAACACAGCTTTCACAAATCAACATTTTGTAGGTATATGAAAGACCCATTTGGAGTTCAGGCCTACCAGTTCAATACCTTTTCCCTCAATAACCATAGCAAGCAAAGGTATTTAACTTCATGAATTATAAAATGACAGGAAACATTTCTGTATTGGTTGTGGATTCAATCCCACAACAGGTTCAAAAGTTCAGAAGCAGCTAATACCCAAATTTATCATAGTAAAGGTTACTACATGAGCAGCATTTTTAAATAATATATACTTTAAATTATTGAAGGTGTGCATCAACAGGTAAGAACATGGTGTGTTTAAGTATTCTCTTGTTTTCTGAAATGCTCTAGCACTTTTCAAATATTCCTCAGAGTAACACATAACAGAACTATGTGCACTTCAATATTAGCAGATAGCTGCATGGTATATTTGATTGTAAATAGATGTTTTCGATCTCATTTCCTTCAAGGATAATAATTACCGTGAAACACTATTGAATGCTTTTTCTGTGCCTGGCACTACCGAAACATTTTATAAATACTAAGTCATTTAACAGTCTTATAAAGTGATTTCTATTATCAATTCCATTGTACAAATGAGAAAACTACAGATGAGAGAGCCCCCAAAACAATCTATTCTTAGTTTGATCTCCAAAGGTTTGCTTGTTCTGTTGCCTTTGCCTGGCAGGTTTCCTCTCCTTCAATCCACTATTCTTTTCTTTCTTCAAGACTAATTTAAATCTCTTTAATGCACTTTCCTGCAATCTTCCCTAGTGCCGTTTTACAGCACTAATATGACTCCTTCTCTGTAATTATTTACTAATTTATCCATCTGTTCGTCTATCCATCGTTTGTTAGATATTGTTATCATAAAGGTTGTGGGAGTTTCCTGGAGATCTGGCATCTGTTTATACACTGACTTGTGTTTTCGCTTTGCGCGGCAGACTTGTCTCCCTAATTAGATCATAAACTGTTTGAGGGCAAGCACTGTATCTGAAGGTCCTTAGTAAATGAACTCGGAGCCTGTGTGTGTTAATAAACGACAAGAGACTAAGCTCTAAAAGATACGTTGGGTCAGGAAGTCCGAAAGAACCTAGAGTAGGAGAAAGGAGTGGTCAGAGGGCTTGGAGAACAACAAGGATTTTTGATGGTATTCAGTGTGTCTGAGTGGTCTATGAAACTGATGAACAAGAAAAGACAATTCTGTTTGGATAGGGTTAGTTGGGGTTCAAGGCTCTTATGCCTGATATGTAATGCTTCTCCTGCCTGAAAGAGATTGGTAGTGTCTGGAAAGTGGTATCACTAGTTGGGATGAAAGTTAGATCGCAGAGGAGTTAAGAGATTGACAAGGAAACGAAGACAGTTAGCTTTGGCTCCCATTCAAGTTATTGGCAGCAGAAAATAGAAAAGAAGTAAGATGCTAACCATAAAAGGTCAAAGGATGATATTTTTAATATATGAGAACCTGTATCACAAAGTGAAAGGGTTGACGAATTTCCACGGTAGGCAAGAAACTGCCCCCCTCCTCCTCCTATGGGAAAAGAGAAAATAGTCCAGTTAATTCCTCTGACCTTTAGGCAAATGCCAGGTCACCCTCTGGGCCAGGCTATTTAAATCTGTCCTTCTTTACTCGTGGCCTGCCAGATAGAGCATTTCCTAGCCCTGCTGATGAACAAGGCTCCCTGACAGATATTGACCAAATACAGTTGCTT
Source organism: Prionailurus viverrinus (assembly GCF_022837055.1). NCBI lineage: Eukaryota > Metazoa > Chordata > Mammalia > Carnivora > Felidae > Prionailurus > Prionailurus viverrinus. Next base: position 62,118,735 of record NC_062566.1, read on the forward strand.
TTTTTCTTTCAACACCATTCAATTTGCTTAAATAAAAAGTCCAATGAAAAATGACTTCCTCGAATATATCTACCCTGCATCCATCCTCTCCGTTATTTTTGGATGTCCCTCTGGAGTGATTTGGTTATATACATGTAACTCCCCATTCACCAAGTCTAATATGCAAGTCTTACATTTTTAAAATTGCCTGGGCGGTCTATGGACAGTACAGAAACAGTGCAGGCTGTCCGTTTGTGACTTGAAATCTGATACTCTGAATCCAAAGGAATTACCCACCATATCCATCTCTATTGCATTTCGTGTCTCCTTTTCCTCCCCGTCGTTCACCAGACAGTAATGTTCTCAGATCAAATATTCTCTATAAATTGAGAGAACATTTAGCTGATTTATGGGGCTTTTAGCTATTATATACTTACCTATTCAATAAAAGTAAGTACTTACATCACATGACACATATGCTACCTTCACAATATAAGATCTTTCCTTCAAGGGATTCAGGCATCAAATTGTAATGAGATTTCTTGTAGCTAATACATCACTTAAGGGCAAACTGACATTCTGAATCTATTTCTTTCTCTCTCTCTCTCTCTCTCTCTTTTTTTCCCTTTTCATCAATGGAATTCATGGCACAGCATTCTTGGTAAGATTCTTAAAATTAGTAAGATTTTTATTTTCTTCAAAAAAATGCACATCTGTTGGCTAAAGAAAGTAGGTGCAGGAATACTGGTTTTGCACTTAGGAATGGAAAAGGTATACTGCCTTGGTCTTTTATTCAACATCACCGATTTCCAGAACCAGAAGCAGAGGAAATGCTGCGTCAGCATCCCTGCCACGGGAAAAACTTTAGGACAAATACATTGCATGCTGATCTTATTTTGGTGTATCAATCAATACATCAACAATGAACAAATAGTCACTTTACATGGTACTTTGTATGTATAACGAAATGTAGGACATAACCTCACAGAGTAAATTCCTTGAAAGCCACTCGAATACAGGCTTTCTCAATGTGGGCACCATTAACATTTTGGGCCAGAAGATACTCGGTTGTGGTGACTATCCTATGCATTGTATATAGTTTAGCAGAATCCCTGGCCTCTAACCCTACCCCCAGTTGTGACATTGTCAGTGGTCTCCTGCGGGGGGGTGGGGGGGGGGCAAAATCATCCTCAGTTGAGAACCAGTGCTCTAACTGGACCTACCATCTATTAACTTTGGCTCCGTTGTGGGAATGATTATAGCAAAATTCCAGCATGTTTGCATCTAAGGATAGAAATTTACTCAGAAATTTACAAAGCAATCTTATGACTCTTGGAATGTGGGTGATACTGCTTTTGTTCCCCATTACTATGCTACCTGGCACCATGAAGGTTAGTGAATTAGTAAATTGATGATAAGCACTTTCAAGAGTGGGGTTTTAACAAACTTAATTCCTACATTGTAGTTTAGAAAGGTTCAAAAATTGAAGCAGATCTGAATCAGAACTGTGGAGTAAATAAAGCTCGTTGCCAGTACTCATCCTACCATATACTCTTTTCTTTTGGAGTGACCAAACTCTGGCTAGAGAGTTCTCTGTTTCAGACCTAAGCAGTATTCATTATACATCATCTCATGCAACTCAAACAATATTTTCTAAAACTGAACTTAGTATACTGCTATATGCTAAATGTTGATGTCCCCCCAAATTCATTGAGCACAGCATGAAGATGATTGTCCATGAACCAGGAACTGGGCTCTCACCAGACACCAAATATGCCAGTACCTTGATATTGGTCTTCCCAGCCTCCAGAACTGTGAGAAATAAGTTTCACTTGTTTATATAAACTACCCAGTCCATGGTATTTTGTTATAACATCCCAAATGCACTAAGACATACCCATTACAAAAATAATGGTGTTTCCCATTTTGCCAATTTCCATTTATAGAGCCATCATTCTCTAAAGGCCTTATCTGACCTGTCTACCCCCCGCCCCCCATATCCCAGAGGTTGCCAAATCCTATTGATTCTTCCTTATCAGTGACACTCCAACTGAATATTACCTTTCTACTTCTCTGTTCCCAAGATCAGCATCGTTGTAGTCTCCTGGCTACATTATTACCACACTCGAGCTCCTAGCTTCAGTCTCTCCCTACCTCAGACTCTCCTGCATGCTGCTTTTTAACATATGACTTTTAATAGTGTCTACCTCCCTCTTTGGCAACCTATATCCTGTGCCTCTTACTCATTGCAACAAATACACATTCTGGGTTGTCCCTATGTTTGCTTCATTTTCTTTTTATTTTTTAAACTTTATATTTGAAAGAGAGAGAGAGAGAGGTAGAAAGAGAGAATTCGGGCAGATTTGCACTGATAGTGCAAAGCCTGATGTGGAGCTCAATCCCATGAACCATGAGATCGTGAACTGAGCCGAAATCAAGAGTCAGATGGTTAACCAACTGAGCCACCCAGGTGTCCCACTTCATTTTTTCTTCTCAATAGAGATCTGTCCATCTCATAGCTTTTTTTTTCGTTTCCCCCTAGTCAGACTAGATCCCTGGAACAGCCTGCCTTCCACATGGGATGTCTGGAAATGAACTCTTTTCCAGAGTAAGTTTGACAATCCATGAATGATTTAATTGTTCTATGGAGTTAAGAACATAAGGCCCATGCTCTATAGCAGTTTGCTGGTAAGTAAACCCAGAAGGCACCCGAGATAGCACTAATCAGTGAAGTCAAGAATATAACTGAAGAAGAGGAAAAAAAAAGAGCACAAAGAGATAGCTTAGAGCTTGACTGTAAGATACGTAGAAGAGAAACATGTTTTCCTAGAAGGGAACAATTAATGATAAAATGAGATTTCTACCTCTGTTATAAAGAATTAATTGATATTTTCTTGATTTGGGTTTAATAATTTTTTTAATATTTTATTTTTTAAGATATAATTTATTGTCAAATTGGTTTCCATACAACACCCAGTGCTCATCCCAAAAAGGGCTCTTTTCCCTGCCCATCACCCACTTTCCCCTCTCCCCCAGCCCCCATCTACCCTTGGTTTGTTCTCAGTCCTTAAGAGTCTCTTATGGTTTGCCTCCTTCCCTCTCTGCAACCGTTCCCCCCCTTCCCCTCCCCCATGGTCTTCTGTTACATTTCTCAAAATCCATATATGAGTGAAAACGTATAGTGTCTGTCTTTCTCTGCCTGGTTTATTTAACTTAGCATAATACCCTCCAGCTCCATCCACGTTGCCACAAATGGCCAGATTTCATTCTTTCTCGTTTCCAAGTAGTATTCCATTGTATGTATAAACCACATCCATTTGTCAGTTGATGGACACTTAGGCTCTTTTCATAATTTGACTATTATTGAAAGTGCTGCTATAAACATTGGGGTACAAGTGCCCCTATGCATCAGCACTCCTGTATCCTTTGGTTAGATTCCTACCACTGCTATTGCTGGATCATAGGGTAGTTCTATTTTTAATTTTTTGAGGAAACTCCCCGCTGTTTTACAGAGCGGGTGCACCAGTTTGCATTCCCACCAGTAGTGCAAGAGGGTTCCCGTTTCTCCACATCCTTGCCAGCATCTATAGTCTCCTGATTTGTTCATTTTAGCTACTCTGACCAGCATGAGATGATATCTCATTGTAGTTTTGATTTGTATTTCCCTGATGATGAGTGATGTTGAGCATCTTTTCATGTGTCTGTTGGCCATTTGGGTATCTTCTTTGGGAAAGTGTCTATTCATGTCTTCTGCCCATTTCTTCACTGTATTATTTGTACTTTGGGTGTGGAGTTTGGTGAGTTCTTTATAGATTTTGGTACTAGCCCTTTATCTGATATGTCATTTGCAAATATCTTTCCCATTTCATCAGTTGTATTTCAGTTTTGTTGTTTCCTTTGCAGTGCAGAAGCTTTTTATCTTGATGAGGTCTCAATAGTTCATTTTTGCTTTTAATTCCCTTGCCTTTGGAGATGTGTCGAGTAAGAAATTGCTGCGGCTGAGGTCGAAGAGTTTTTTCCTGCTTTCTCCTCTAGGGTTTTGATGGTTTCCTGTCTCACATTCAGGTCCTTCATCCATTTTGAGTTTATTTTTGTGAATGGTGCAAGAAAGTGGTCTAGTTCCATTCTTCTGTGTGTTGCTGTCCAGTTCTCTCAGCACCATTTGTTAAAGAGACTATCTTTTTTCTGTTGGATGCTCTTTCCTCCTTTGTCAAAGATTAGTTGGTCATACATTTGTGGGGCCAATTCTGGGGTCTCTATTCTATTCCATTGGTCTATGTGTTTGTTTTTGTGCCAACACCATACTGCCTTGATGATTACAGCTTTCTAGTAGAGGCTAACATCTGGGATTGTGATATCTCCCATTTTGGTTTTCTTCTTCAATATTAGTTTGGCTATTCAGGGTCTTTTGTGGTTCCAGACAAATTTTAGGATTGTTTGGTCTAGCTTTGAGAAGAATGCTGGTACAATTGTGATTGGTATTGCATTGAGTGTGGTAGATTGCTTTGGGTAGTATTGACATTTTAAAGATAGTTATTCTTCCAACTCATGAGCATGGAATGTTTTTCCATTTCTTTGTATCTTCTTCAGTTTCCTTCATAAGCTTTCTATAGTGTTCAGCATACATATCTTTTACATCTTTGGTTAAGTTTATTACTAAGTATTTAATGGTTCTTGGTGCAACTGTGAATGGGATCAATTTCTTTAGTTACACTTTCACATTGAAAGTGAGGCATTGGAAAACTATCTATCATGCTACTGGAAGTCAAAAGAAAGTTGGAGTAGCCATACTTATATCAGACAACCTAGGCTTTAAATTAAAAGCTGTAACAAAAGATGAAGAAGAGCATTATATAATAATTACAGGGTTTATCCATCAGGAAGAGATAACAATTATAAATGTCTATGCACCAAATTTGGAAAACCAAATATTTAAAACAATCACAAACATAACCAGTCTTATTGATAAGAATGTGGTGATTGCAGGAGACTTTAATACTCCACTTACAACAATGGACAGATCATCTAGACACAGAATCAGTAAAGAAACAATGGCCCTGAATGATACATTGGACCAGATGGACTTGACAGATGTATTTAGAACTCTGCATCCCAAAGCAACAGAATATACTTTCTTCTTGAGTGTACATGGAACATTCTCCAAAATATATCACATACTGGGTCACAAAACAGCCCTTCATAAATGTAAAAGAATTGAGATCATACCATGTACACTTTCAGACCACAATGCTATGAAACTTGAAATCAACCACAGGAAAAAGTCTGGAAAACCTCCAAAAGCATGGAGGTTAAAGAACACCCTACTAAAGAACGAATGGGTCAACCAGGCAATTAGAGAAGAAGTTAAAAGATATATGAAAACAAATGAAAATGAAAATACAACAATCCAATCCCTTTGGGATGCAGCAAAGGCAGTCCTAAGAGGAAAATACGTTGCAACCCAGGCCTATCTCAAGAAACAAGAAAGATCCCAAATACAAAATCTAACAGCACATCTAAAGGAACTAGAAGCAGAACAGCAAAGACACCCCAAACCCAGCAGAAGGAGAGAAATAATAAAGATCAGAGCAGAAATAAACAATATAGAATAAAAAATAGTAGAACAGATAAATGAAACCAAGAGTTGGTTTTTTGAAAAAATAAAGAAAACTGATAAACCTCTAGCCAAGATTCTCAAAAAGAAAAGAGAAAGGACCCAAATAGATAAAATCACGAATGAAAATGGATTTATGACAACCAATCCCTCAGAAATACAAGCAATCATCCGGGAACACTATGAAAAATTATACGCCAACACACTGGACAACCTGGAAGAAATGGACAAATTCCTAAACACCCACACACTACCAAAACTCAAATGGGAAGAAATAGAAAATTTGAACAGACCCATAACTAGTGAAAAAATTGAATCAGTCATCAAAAATTTCCCCACAAATAAGAGTTCTGGACCTACCAGACATTTAAAGCAGAGTTAATGCCTGTCCTTCTCAAGCTGTTTCAAAGAATAGAAATGGAAGGAAAACTTCCAGGCTCATTCTATGAAGCCAGCATTACCTTGATTCCCAAACCAGACAGAGACCCAGCAAAAAAAGAGAACTACAGGCCAATATCCCTGATGAATATGGATGCAAAAATTCTCAACAAGATACTAGCGAATCGAATTCAACAGCATATAAAAAGTATTATTCACCACAGTCAGGTGGGATTCATTCCTGGGCTGCAGGGCTGGTTCAATATTCACAAATCAATCAATGTGATACATCACATTAATAAAAGAAAAGGTAAGAACCAGATGGTCCTGTCAATAGATGCAGAAAAAGCATTTGACAAAATACAGCATCCTTTCTTGATGAAAACCCTCAAGAAAGTCGGGATAGAAGGAACATACTTGAACATCAGAGAAGCCATTTATGAAAAGCCCACAGCTAATATCATCCTCAATGGGGAAAAATAGAGAGGATTTCCCCCTGAGATCAGGAACACAACAGGGATGTCCACTCTCACCACTGTTGTTTAACATGGTATTGGAAGTTCCTAGCATCAGCAATCAGACAACACAAAGAATCAAAGGCATCAAAACTGGCAAAGATGAAGTCAAGCTTTCACTTTTCACAGATGACATGATACTCTACATGGGTTTAATAAATTTTTATGTGGAAAATTGCTTGTTATTTTGGCTCAACTAATTTATTTCTATTTAATATCTTTATAAAGAACTTCATTTAAGGTATTGTAACATTGTAATGTGAGGGAATATAAACATTTGAAAGGCACTATCTAAGTGTACAAGGTAGAATTTCTTTTGATTGATTCTCCCAAGTTATTTGTTACATAAGAAGCCTCTTACACAATTAGCCTCAAAATGGTACAGTTTGCTTATTGCCTCATTCATAATATTTTATTAGGCACTGTGGGTAACACGACAATGATTATAACACAATTTCCAGTCCCAAAGGAACTTAGAATCTAGTAGGGTGGTTAAAATGATGTGACAAAGAGGTAGAACATAATATGGGATGCAAGGTATGTTGTAAATAGTCTAAAAAGAAATCCAGAAGAAAGGCACATGTAGTTTTCAAAACCATAGAGAATTTCTGGGAAAGAAACATTTGAGGGGAGTCTTAAAAGAGGGGGATGGAAGATAGAAAGAGGAGATAGAAGAAGACATTTTAGGTGGGGGAAACGCTGTAAGACTCTCGTGTCATATAAAGATATGAGTGTGGGAGTGGAGTCTTTTTCAATTGACAGCTATAGGTAGCTTAGGGAATTTCAACAAATTTCCTCAGCACTATCTGCATACCATGTGGGCTGGATAAAACTTGAGCTTGCCCATCAGGACCCAGGAGAAGCTGTTTGAGGCCAGCCCATGGGGAGCTTTGAATCAGAGTTGAGACAAACAGATTTTCACAGTGCACAAGCTTTTAATGTTTTAGACAGGGGCCCATGTTGCAATATGACTAGAAATGTGTTTTATACAAATGAGTCTCAAATGCAGATGAATACAGGAATCTAGTCAGGTAGAATATTTAGAAGATTATTAAAATGGTCCAGGACAAAGATAATATAGGAATGGAAACCAGACTTATAAATGAGAATTACAGCAGGAGAGATCATCAAAATTTGGCAGTTGTTTTGTTGACATACATGTGTTGGCAATGGTTTATCTCTTGTAGGCTCAGAAACTAAATTTATTTGCTTTTCAAAACATGGGCAAATATGATTAAATAGTTGTCTTCACCACTTTCTATAAACACAATTATACTAAAAATGGACTTGATGGGACCCATGATAGATGTATTTCAGGAGCAATATGACTGGGTTGGATCTTTGGCTGGAGGAGAAACCTGAAGGATTAAAATAAAGATTTTCTAGCAGTTAAAAAAAAACTATGGAAGTGATAGATTATTTTTAAGTCACAAACAATGCAAGACAAAACAAAATTGAAAAACCTCGTTCATCTAAACTAGTTATATTCCAGAAATTGAGTTGGTAGAATTGATATAAATTTTCTCCTACCTCCCAATCCTCATCTTAAGCACGAATTAATGCACACAATGACGAGTTAGAACTTTTTTTGAAAAACTAAAACGCAAATATTTTCAAGAGGAAATTTGCTTAAGAAACTTGCCCTGGCAAATCACATCCTGTTGATTAAATATCAAGAATTTTTTATTCTTTTCTTGTAATGGTGAAAAACAAAAATTTGCACTCTTAATGTCAACATTTAAAAAATGAGAAGGATAGCAGTAACGATGCCAATGCAAATACTGTATCAATACAATACAAGCATACCCAATGCCAGCCAGCTTGGCGGAAACATCCTTTCAACAGCGTTCTCAAGCCCAGTGCCAGCACAACTGCCATTACAGCCAAGGGCGAAACTATAAAAACATACCCTCATCTGTAGTGCTGTCTGCCAGGGTCTAAGGACACAAGGATTGAATTAGCCCTCTGGGAACTTTTCCTGAGAGGTAGCTCCTTCCACAGCAGGTGATGCGACCAGAAGACCCTTAACAAAATCACCGCAGAGGGAGGAATCGGTTGTCACTTGGGTTGCCTGGTGATACAGATGGGAAAACTGAGATATAGCTAGTTTCCAAATTCCGCCTCTTCACAGATAGATCGATGCTGCCAAAAGAATCAGTCGGTCCAATGAGGCCATCAGTCTTACCTGAGCTTGGCATCGTGTAGAACAAATAGTCGGTGGAATGTTCTCCCTAGTTTTCCTCTGGTTGGTTTAGTGTACTGTAGTCTAGGAAAAGATCTCTGAGGCACAAATTATATTCAGCGTTCAGGTTGACGTCGATGAAAATGTTAGAGATGTCTACGCATGCAAACCAGTTTTTCCGAATACAGTGAAGGAAAACTTGAATTTAATCCCGAGGACTTTTCTCTCCTTGTTCCAGGTGAATCTACGTTTGGGCAAGGTAAATTACCTGAAGATTACTTTTGACCCCAAATGACATTGATATACTGTTAACAAGAATTAAGACCAATCTTTTTTTTGGTAGGGAGGGGAGTGGTTAGAAAGCCATTGTGTTCTTATTTTTAGCAGAAAATCAGCTAAGGGAAATTTCTAGTGCCAAATATGACATAGTCAATGTTGAATCCATATTACAGAATTATATGCAGTTGCCAAATTATAATGTGAAATAAAAGGACAGAAAACTTTGGATTTTGAGAAATACCACTGTAGGTTGGAATAAAAGGAACTAGCGTGACCCTTTTTGTACATTTGGCTGGTCAGAAGCACACAAGTGAAAAACATGACGATAATCACTTTTGAGAAACCTGGAAATAATTTTTGACTAATAAGCCGACCTGTTTCTCTCTCCTCTAGAGACAGAAAAAGATGAAGTGTTCTACTTCTACTGACAGAATTAAAATAAGCTACAATGAGCTTCTGGACCCAAACTGTCCAGTATAACTTTCTGCAGTGAACTAGCCACATGTTGCAATGGAATACTTGAAATGTGGCTAATGTGACTAAAGAACTACATTTCGGGGTATTTAATTTTATCTAATTAAAATTTGAATTTAAGTCGCTGCATGCAGCTAGTGGCTACTGTATCGGATGGACAACGCAGTTGCAGACAATGCCAGTTGTTAAATATTAGGCATGGGGTTTTCAGTGATGTAGGAGCATGTTGCCAAGCACATTAAGTTAAGGCCCTTTGCTTACCATCTCCTGCATTGGGTTGGCCTTTCTCTACCTTAGCCTCCGGTCTCCCTTACTTATCTAACGAGGCTTCCGTAAGATAGAGTGAATTCTAGAATTTCAAAACCAATAGCTAAATGTAGAATTCACTTTTAAAGCTTAAGAAGTAGAAGTTATATTCAAAAGGCTACGTAGACACTTGGTGATGATTTGGCAAGGTGAAGAGCTTGAGAAAGATTAACATGATCCAGAGCCTGTCTCTTGTGAACACCACAGATGGCAACATACGGTATCAACGTTACAGGCGGTGTACAATGTGAAATCCTTTTGTGTTTAGAAGTGCACTGATACCTAAGAAAATGTATAAATAGTGAATAGAACGCAAAATGCATTTTCCCACTGAAAACTTAAAATTAGATTCCAAATCAATCAAACTTGAAATTGAATTACTCTCTCAATAATATTACCAGCTCATACCAGGGTTGATATTCGGTGGTGTGAACTGATACAGCTAGTCAAGTAGGGAAAATATTAAAACATTATTATTTACTTGCTAAAGAGCCACTGCTTCGCCCTGCCTTTCCACTGCTGCTACCCTTAAGCCTCTCAGACCTCTCGCAAGCCAGACGCTAAAGGATTGAAGGCTGGGCCGCCAAGGGGCCTCCTGGACCCACCTCTAGCTGGCATTTATTATGGTTGGTCAGTGCCTATGCTGTACTGGTTGCTAAGTAGTTTCCCTACCATCCCCAGATGCTCTTCTGACAGTACTATTGTATGGCACTGTGATTTATGGAAACTTACAAGCTTTTAAAAATGGGTCGTGAGGGTGTAGGACTATACAGAAATCATCTGTTTCTCTCCCAGATTGTATGTCATGTGAAGAAGCATATCTGTAATGTAGTGTATTCAAATACAGATGTATGCCCTCTGAAGCCCTGCTTCCTGGAGCTCTCAATCAATGATAATCCCCTTGTCTAACTGTAGCCAAGGTAGCCTCCTTTCCCAGCTTTGTGCCTGCTAACGAGAGCTCACCACTGGAAAGGTTTTAATAACTTAAATTACAGTGAATTATGAAGAGCAATTGAAAAATGGGGAAGCGCATTTTCTAGAGACCTGTTTTCTAAGAGGTATTTTTGGTGGAATTAAACAGTTTGGACGAGTTATTTGACATAGGAAAATCTTCTTAAATTTTTAATCCTGAAGAACTTGGGGAAGGAAAATCGTTGAGATGAAAACTGATACAGTTGAGGGTTTTTTTCTTCTTTTAGCATCAGTGTCCTTACTTCTTTGAGTTCCACCAAATTCTAAAATTCTTAGCAGTGTATGAAAAAGTCTATTCTAGCATTATTGTTAGATAAGCCTATGATGCATTATTTGAACAAGTTATGAAACATTTCTATCTCACTTCTGAAAGTCATAAATTAGGAACTACAGTCAGTGATGTCATTGAATTATCAAGGGTATTTTTATGAGGAATTAGATCACGTAACTAAAATGTTTTGAAATCTTAAGCTGTGCTTTTACTGTTCAGCTCCCTTCAAACTACGAACAATTCACATTTTATAATGTCAGTATACGCGCATACTTGCAAACAACTTTTTCTCTAGACTCCCATCACTATAAAAAATGTTACGGAGCGAGGATATCTTATATATTAAATAGCGGCTGTGTCAAGAAATGGACTGTGCTTCATATTTTCCATTTTAGTTCATGCTTTCACTTATGTTACACATGATTCCATGTAGATCTTGGGACCCTGGCACAAAACTAATTACTCTGATTCAGATAAAGGCTTTCAAAAGAAAAAAAATGAATACCTCTCTAAACACCCCAAATCACTGTTGAATGAGATTTCCCACTGGGATACTATGGATTTTTTTTCTTGGCCCTACAAAAATTATTATTACTATTTTTTTTAATTGGAAAGAAACCCAGCCTCCCAAGTAACCAGGGAGGTTGCTAGATACAATATTTATCTTTTTTTGTTTCTTTCCTTTTACTTTCGGGTCATTACTTTGCTTTCTGCCCTTGCCAACTGGACAAGTACAAAGCTTTTTACACAGAGTCAGTCAAAACTAATCCATCTTCCCTATTGGAAAGGGTTATGGACTGCCCCCAACCAATACTCTTTCATAAGGCAAACACATTTGGAAAAACCTCTTTCAAAAGACCACCATTAGTTATGAAGAATTGGCACCTCTCAAAGACTGTTCCATTTAATACCAGTCATCTAAAAGAGCAGGGCCAATTTTCATCCCCCGTCGTCAACAATCTATAACACGACCGCTGCAACCAGAAAGGAAGAGATTATTCCTTTGCTTACATGTTTGTGAACAAAATCAGCAGAAAGCAAATAGATGGCAATGAATAACTTCTCTGCACGGCCAATTCCTGACACACTCTATGCTGGCTATCCTCTCTCAGGAATGAACAGAATTTGAGTGTTAATATTAATAATTTGAATAATTTGAAAATTAATCAGCATCCACCAAACTGCCTCCTTCCCTGAATTCTTTAGGTAACTTTTTTCCTCTCCAGGGTTTGGAAGATGACCTAAAGTGATGATAACGTTCACACAAAGCGTAAATTAAAGGTTTTTAGAAGCTGGATTTGGAGGTTCCAGATGGAAAAAAAAATATGGAATTAGGTACGGAGTCATCATTAGCTGGAAGTGGGAGTTAAGCATTTCATTTCTTGAGCCTCACTTGCTACATCTGCTAAATGAGAGCATTTACTCATCTTCCACAGAAAGGCTATTATGAGATTTGGAGGAATTTGTGTACTGGCCTGACTCTCAAAAGGGCTATACGTACTCCTGGGGCACACTTAGCGGTGTTGACAGGTCCTTGAAACCACAGAGTAAGAACGCTGCAAGTCCCTAGAGCCTCGATTTTTATTGTAAGATTTTGTAGGGTATTTGCAATTGTTTTGAGTTTAGCTTGTCTTTAATTAAAATAAACACACCTATGTCATAGATTTTGCATGAACTTGGATGCTAAGCAGTCTCATCGGTAATTTTGTCAAGGAAGAGAACATTCTCAAAAATGCCTTTTATTTAACGTCACTCTTTTACACTGAGCTGCCAGTTTCTTCTTCTGTTTGGAATGTTGACTTTATCATCATCTTTTATATTTACATATTTTTTGATTAGGCCTATTGCCCAGTAAACACATAGATCTGAGTAGCTGAACCAAGTAATCCCCAGAAATGAAAGGAATGACAAAGAGGTGCTGGCCATGCCCGGCTCACATTTTCATAGGGCAGGACAGGCTGGAGCTGAGCAGCAGTTGGCGGGGGTCTGGGAGGCGGGGGTGGTATTCTCCAGTTGACCAAGGTCAGCTCTCTCCCATATCTCCCCTCCGGCCAGTCACAAGCATCTGAGCACGTATTCCTGCCTAGATGCAGCCTAACTTTTCTAATGGATGCAGAATATGTTTAAGCATCATGCAGATTTCAACCAAATAGGAATTCTGTAGACCATGTTCTGTGTTGGGAAGGTAGTGTTATTTGCTTTGGCGCTTCCAAAGTCTATCGAGAATGGTTATGCAGAGGTGAGAATAACTCCAGATGGCTAAACTCTAGCGGCCCTGCCCCACTATAATAATGCAAATTCAGAATAAAACCTGTGATCTCTGAGACCAGTGCAAAAACTTTACAGAGCACATTCCACAGCAGGGTGCACTATTTCGCTAAATCCTCACAGTAAACTTTAAGACGGTGCTTACCCATAGCTGAAAATTCATGGGTAAAATAAGGTTCCATGACTCACATTAAAACCACCTAACTACCAAGCATTAGAACCAAAACTGAGATTAGGTCTGCCTGTTCTATTGTCACTTGTAACACTTCTTAGTTACAGAAACTAGTTCTGCATCATTCATAAATTACGGGCAGGGTGTCACTTTGATTATTTATTTCTTAAATTATTTTTCTGATTGCAAATGAGTTTTCTAAAATAGTCCCATCCCCAATTCAAAAAAAAAAGTCAAAATAAGAGGGAAGAAAAATTGGACAGAAAGCATAAATGAATTGAAAAGAAGAAATCCAGCTGGGAAACATTTGGCTGGGATTCCTGCTTGTTGGTAACTCACCTTTGTAAAGTGACCATATGTTCTATCCCCACTAACTGGCGGTAACAAGAAGAACATGTTGCTCCCGGTTCTCTTGGCTGAGCTGCTTCGCTTTGCAGTCCTCAGCCTAGAGACATCACTTACTGAACAGCTGTAATTATGCCATTAAAAGCTGTACATATAGTTTAAAAAGGATCCCAGGCATGTGTCTCCTGTCATTGCCAGCTCATCTAGCTCAAAGTTTTTCTGAGTGGAGCTATAGTTGCTGGGTGGGTGGGGGGGGGGGGTGGATATTGGTTTCTGCCCCTGCAATTCTAAGGCCTAGCATTATGTACCTGTCTGTGGAAACAGACACAGAAGGGCTGGTGAGCAACTGGGAGCCAGAATTTAAGTGACATGAAATTTCAAACCCAGGGGACTCCTCTACATGAGCCCATCCTTTGTATGTGCAGTCTGGGGAATCTTTATGTCTGCAGTTGATTCACCTCCAAGGGTTGGTTCCCTGGGTTCTCATTGCCGATATCATTTCCGATATTACTAAAATTCTGCCTTTCAGTTTTAGTACATTCTCCCTCATCTTTCTCCCCTCTTCACTGGCAACAGTTAATAAGCTAACATGTCCTTATTCAACCTGTTAGGCAAAGCCAGAGATCCAAGCTGGAGAATCTTAGAAACGTGAGTTTCATTAAATGTCAAACAGGCCACATTCAATCAGTTTGAAAGCTTCTAGGAATGGAGCACCGAGGTTAAAGTATTTCCACACTCAGAGGTTTACTGTGGCCAGACTAGAATGGAAGAGTCATTTGTTTTATTTTGTTTTGCTTTTTTCCTGCCCCAACTTTCTCTGTCACAGAAGTTCCAATGAGTAGAAAGAGGTATTGAACCTTAATGAGGCAATTTCTTCTTGTATTGTTTTCCAATTGTTCTATGTTTGTATGTCTTTTCTCATTAGTAAGTCTGGAGGTGAGAGGAAGGTAAAGGCTGTTTATTTAATATCCATCATTCACAGTACTTTCAGAAGGTTTAATACACTCTTTTTTAAAATTGAGATGTAATTGACATGTAACATTAGTCTCGTGTGTACGATATATAGTTTTATTATACACTGTGAAATAATCACAATAAGTCTGTCACTATACATAGTTATAATAGTCACACATTATTTTCCTTGTGATGAGAACTTTTAAGATCTACTCTCTTAGCAACTGTCAGGTATACAATAAAGTATTATTAAAGGTAATCACTATGTTGTACATTACGTCCCCATGATGTATTTTGTATTTGGAAGTTTGTACTTTTTAATATCCTTCACCTATTATGCTTCCCTGCTCCCCACGTCTGGAAGCCACCAATTTGTTCTTTGTATCCATGAGCTCAGATTTGGTAGGTGGTGGTGGTAGTTTTTTATTTTTGTTTTTATTTTTTTTAATGACCGTATAAGCGAGATCATACAGTATTTGTCTGTCTTCATCTGGTTTATTCGACTTAGCATAATGCCGTGAAGTTCCATCCATGGCAGGATTTTTCTTGTTGCAAATGGCAGGATTTTCTTGTTTTTTTGGTGGCTGAATAGTATTCCTGTGTATGGATTGGTGGGTAGGTGCTTACACACCACATTTGCTTTATCCATTCATCCATCAGAGGACACTTAGGTTGCCTTCATATCTTGGTTATTATAAATAATGCCATGATGAACATGGGATGCATATATCTTTTCCAGTGATCTTTGATTATTTATTTCAAAGATATCAAAAGATATCAAAGATATATCTTTCTTTTTATGTTCTTTGGATACCTGGAAGTGAAATAGCTAGATAATTTCATAATTCTAATTTTAGTTTTGAACAACTTCCATATTGTTTTCCAAAGGGGCTGCATTTGTTTACATTCCTACCAACACTGCACATGGGTTCCCCTTTCTCCACATCCTCGTCAACACTTGGTTATTTCTTGTCCTTTGTGAGAAGAGCCATTCTAACAGGGTGAGTTGATATTGCATTTGCATTTCCCTGATGTTCGATGGTGTTGAGCATCTTTGCATATACCTGTTGGCCATCTTTGTGTTTTTGGAAAACCATGTATTCAGATCTTCTGCCCAGTTTTTAATTAGATTGCTTTCTGATACTGAGTTGTATGAGTTCTTAAATATTTTTGATATTAACCTCTTATCAGATATATGATTTGTACATATTTTCTCCCATTTGGTAGGTTGCCTCTTCATTTTGTGGATGGTTTCCTTTGTTGTGCAGAGCTTTTTAGTTTGAAGTAGTCCCACTACTTTTGCTTTTGTCGGCTTTGCTTGTGGTGTCAAATACCCACGCCCCCCCACAAAAAAAATCATCACTAAGATAATATCAAGGAGGTTTCTGCCTATGTTTTCTTCCAGGAGTTTTATGGTTTCAGGTCTAACATTCAAGGATTCAATCCATTTTGGATTAATTTTTGTGTGTGGTGTAAGATAGGGGTCCAGTTTCATTCTTTTGCATGTGGTTTTCCAGTTTTCCCAACACCATTTATTGAAGAGACTGTCTTTTCCCTATTGTGTATTTTTGGCTCCTTTTTCATAAATTCACTGACCGTATATATGTGAATTTCTTTTTGAATATACTCTTGATTAATTGCTAAAATGTGTTTAATATTTCACTTAAGCTATTTTAATTATTCTTAAGTATTGATAAAAACTCTTAACAGATTGTAACTGTGGTTCTTATGAAATACTATGTCTGATTTGTAAATAAGTAAATGCAGTGAATGTCTGAGATTTTGTAATTTATATCTGTAGACCATATTTGATATCCTAATTTTATTGGATAGTCAATAGTTGGTCATTTCTAGAACCAGAAGCCAAAATGTGCTTTTTGTGCCGTGGGACAGAAAGCTTTGGAAGCTGAAATAAAAAATCAGGGTAATACTGAGCAATCAGACATAATTTTGTCTGGGTTCAAGAATGTGCATGCCTTTGGTACTCCTACAGAATCTACCATGTAACGTGGTCTGGTCTGGCTATTTGATTTCCTCCCCTAAACTTGATCTTATCATTGTCTGCTTTGGTTCTACTATAGTCTGAATGTTTGTCTCCCTCAAATTCAAATGTTGAAATCCTAATGCCCAGTGTGACGGTATTGGGAGGTGGGCCTTAAGTCATGAGGTGGAGCCCTCATGAATGAGATTAGCACTCTTGTGAAGTGAGCTCCCACAGAGCTCCCTAGCCCCTTTTCTGCCATGTGAGGAGACAGAAGTTGAGAAGTTGGCAGTCTGCAACCCCACTGCAAAAAAAAGGCTATTCACCAGAACAGGACCATGCTGATACTCTGATCCTAGACTTCCAGCCTCCAGAACTGGGAGGAATAAGTTTGGGTTGTATATAAGCCATGAGACTGTGTTATTATTGGGGTAGCAGCCTGAACAGACTAAAACAGGCTTCTACTCCCAGCCTACCCCAGTTTAGACAACTCCCAATCTTGATCCCCAACAACAGGCTCTTGGGTGCAGGCTTTCAAACTGTCATCTGTGTCTGCTCCCAGTTGGAAAACGAGCGCTCCCTTCTCCTATCAGTACAGGCTAAGATAATGAAATAGTCTGGGATATTCTATAAGGTGTATATATTAATATGGCTTTTATAAATGTTTTTTAATACTTGAGATAATACATGATCAAGGGGTGAATAGTACATTTCAAAACCAATAACTACAGAGGAAAAATTATAGAATTGCATTTACACACTGAAAAAATCCATTGAAAAATGAAATTCATCCAGGTAAAAGCAAAAAAAAAATTAGAATGCCACAATAAGCTACAAAGGTATATAGAATATCATATAGACCAATAAATTACACACAAACGTGGCCAGGAATTATCCAGATGCCCTAGGTGAACAATGGAAGAAGGAGAAATCATGAGGAAATACTACTAGAGTGCTGTGGTCCACTTGGGCGTTATAGACTTCCATTCATGTCTGGGACTTGAGGTCTTCCAGACTCTGCAGTATTCTATATTAGTATTTCTATGAGACTTTAGTTACATATTTCCTTAACATTTTCCTACTAAAACAGTTTGTGAAAGGTTGGGTTTGTGTCCATTTGTCTCTGTATTCCCAGCACATAGTACAATGTCTAGAACACCAAAAGCAAGAATCAAAATAAAAATAAAGGAATATATGTATGAAAAAAACAAATAAATATATTAAGGAATTGGAAAACTCAGGATGAAGGTTAGTTACTGATTAATGGCAATCTCCTAATTGATCATGAAAGTTTCCTTATGCATCTGTAAGCTAGTTGTTTATAACATGCCATCAATGACCTAAATTAATTCTAACTTGTTTTCGTATTGCATAGCATCAAACCCTTATGCTTGACAAAAACAATTATTAAGAGATCAAATCGAAGTCTTAAACGAACAATTTTTTAAAGCTATGCAAATAATAATTTTCTTCTCTAAAAGTGCTTTAGTCCTCCTCCTAAGAGAATTTACAGCAAGTTGAAAATACTGTCTCAACAGAACTAAATATATGTAATTTTAGTTAGTATAAAATATAAGATGTATACAACATATGGAAAATGAATGAAAAGCCAGTACACTAAACTAGTAACAGTGGTTGCTTTTAGACAGAATTATGGATAATTTCTGTACTTTCTACAACAACCACACATTCTTCATGATCAGTTAAAAAGTTACTTTGCATTTTCAAAGATATTCTTAAAATTATCACTAAGTTCTTAATAGTATGGTATCTAAAAAAAAAAAAAAAAAAAAAATAGTATGGTATCTGCTGAATGCATGAAGACTGGCTTAGAAAGTGAAGGAGTGCTAAGCGGATAGTTAATTTTTAGTTTGCATGATGAGAGACATCCTAGTGGAAGGGAGTTCATGCCTTAGTGGAAAGGCAGGAAGGGAGTTCTGGGTGCATCCAGGCTTTCTGGCTAGACTCACTCCAGCTCACTCTGGTCACAGAGACAAACCGATTTGGTCTGCACAACATGCACCCATTCAAGCAAGATCTGTTTGTTTGAATGTAGTCTTATACTTCAAGCTTGTGAGATACTACACAAAATAAAAATCACATTTCTGGCTTCTCTTGGAAGTTGAATGTATGGCAACATCGAATCCTTATTTGTGAATGGCATCAATGATCTAGAACTTTTCAGCACCATTAGTTGGTCACCCTTTTCTCATTTTCTTTTTTTTTTTTTATTATTATTTTTTTTTTTATGAAATTTATTGACAAATTGGTTTCCATACAACACCCAGTGCTCATCCCAAAAGGTGCCCTCCTCAATACCCATCACCCACCCTCTCTTCCCTCCCACCCCCCATCAACCCTCAGTTTGTTCTCAGTTTTTAACAGTCTCTTATGCTTTGGCTCTCTCCCCTTCTAACCTCTTTTTTTTTTTCTTCCCCTCCCCCATGGGTTCCTGTTCAGTTTCTCAGGATCCACATAAGAGTGAAACCATATGGTATCTGTCTTTCTCTGTATGGCTTATTTCACTTAGCATCACACTCTCCAGTTCCATCCACGTTGCTACAAAAGGCCATATTTCATTTTTTCTCATTGCCACGTAATATTCCATTGTGTATATAAACCACAATTTCTTTATCCATTCATCAGTTGATGGACATTTAGGCTCTTTCCATAATTTGGCTATTGTTGAGAGTGCTGCTATGAACATTGGGGTACAAGTGGCCCTATGCATCAGTACTCCTGTATCCCTTGGATAAATTCCTAGCAGTGCTATTGCTGGGTCATAGGGTAGGTCTATTTTTAATTTTCTGAGGAACCTCCAGACTGCTTTCCAGAGCGGCTGCACCCATTTGCATTCCCACCAACAGTGCAAGAGGGTTCCCGTTTCTCCACATCCTCGCCAGCATCTATAGTCTCCTGCTTTGTTCATTTTGGCCACTCTGACTGGCGTGAGGTGATACCTGAGTGTGGTTTTGATTTGTATTTCCCTGATAAGGAGCGACGCCGAACATCTTTTCATGTGCCTGTTGGCCATCTGGATGTCTTCTTTAGAGAAGTGTCTATTCATGTTTTCTGCCCATTTCTTCACTGGGTTATTTGTTTTTCGGGTGTGGAGTTTGGTGAGCTCTTTATAGATTTTGGATACTAGCCCTTTGTCCGATATGTCATTTGCGAATATCTTTTCCCATTCCGTTGGTTGCCTTTTAGTTTTGTTGGTTGTTTCCTTTGCTGTGCAGAAGCTTTTTATCTTCATAAGGTCCCAGTAATTCACTTTTGCTTTTAATTCCCTTGCCTTTGGGGATGTGTCGAGTAAGAGATTGCTACGGCTGAGGTCAGAGAGGTCTTTTCCTGCTTTCTCCTCTAAGGTTTTGGCGGTTTCCTGTCTCACATTTAGGTCCTTTATCCATTTTGAGTTTATTTTTGTGACTGGTGTGAGAAAGTGGTCTAGTTTCAACCTTCTGCATGTTGCTGTCCAGTTCTCCCAGCACCATTTGTTAAAGAGGCTGTCTTTTTTCCATTGGATGTTCTTTCCTGCTTTGTCAAAGATGAGTTGGCCATACGTTTGTGGGTCTAGTTCTGGGGTTTCTATTCTATTCCATTGGTCTATGTGTCTGTTTTGGTGCCAATACCATGCTGTCTTGATGATGACAGCTTTGTAGTAGAGGCTAAAGTCTGGGATTGTGATGCCTCCTGCTTTGGTCTTCTTCTTCAAAATTCCTTTGGCTATTCGGGGCCTTTTGTGGTTCCATATGAATTTTAGGATGGCTTGTTCTAGTTTCGAGAAGAATGCTGGTGCAATTTTGATTGGGATTGCATTGAATGTGTAGATAGCTTTGGGTAGTATTGACATTTTGACAATATTTATTTTTCCAATCCATGAGCAGGGAATGTCTTTCCATTTCTTTAAATCTTCTTCAATTTCCTTCATAAGCTTTCTATAGTTTTCAGCATACAGATCCTTTACATCTTTGGTTAGATTTATTCCTAGGTATTTTATGCTTCTTGGTGCAATTGTGAATGGGATCAGTTTCTTTATTTGTCTTTCTGTTGCTTCATTGTTAGTGTATAAGAATGCAACTGATTTCTGTACATTGATTTTGTATCCTGCAACTTTGCTGAATTCCTGTATCAGTTCTAGCAGACTTTTGGTGGAGTCTATCGGATTTTCCATGTATAATATCATGTCATCTGCAAAAAGCGAAAGCTTGACTTCATCTTTGCCAATTTTGATGCCTTTGATTTCCTTTTGTTGTCTGATTGCTGATGCTAGAACTTCCAGCACTGTGTTAAACAGCAGCGGTGAGAGTGGGCATCCTTGTCGTGTTCCTGATCTCAGGGAAAAAGCTTTCAGTTTTTCCCCGTTGAGGATGATGTTAGCTGTGGGCTTTTCATAAATGGCTTTTATGATCTTTAAGTATGTTTCTTCTATCCCGACTTTCTCAAGGGTTTTTATTAAGAAAGGGTGCTGGATTTTTTCGAAGGCCTTTTCTGCATCAACCCTTTTCTCATTTTCAATGTTCCGCCTTCATCGAGCTCGCTAGAACAGTTTGCTTTGCCTGCCTCCCCTCTCTGGATCTCTAACTTTGTGACTCAATCCTAGCTGTTCTTTTCTTCAAAGGAGGAGGAAACACAACTTTGGGGAAAGGAGAGATTTAGTTGGCCTTTTGTTTCTTACATGCTCTCTTTTGTGCATTCTGTGTGAAAGCTGGGGGGATGAGGGAAGGATGTTGATCTGTAATATTTAACAAAATAAATGATGTCATGTATTACTGTTTCCTTAGAGTGGAGTGGATTTGAGACTTGGAATTCCATGCTCAGACCAAGAGGGGAGGTTGCAGAATCCGTAGATGTCATAAGTGGCTGAAATTTTAGCAAAAAAAAAAAATTTTTTTTTCTGAAGTTGTCTCTATATCTGCATTTTTTGAAAGAAATTAATACTCTAAGGCAAAAGTGACAAATTTGAGGGATGATTTATGAAATGGTTATTAGTATTTCAAGGTTCTTTTTGACCACAATGGGTTAAACATAACTCTTTGTCCTTTTGTTGTATATTTAAGGGGTGCCTGGGTGGGTCAGTCCTGTAAGCAACCAACTCTTGATTTCAGCTCAGGGTCATGATGTCATGGTTCATGGGATCAAGCCCCACATCAAGCCCTACATCGGGCTCTGCTCTATCAGATCTGTGCTATCAGGGCAGAGCCCTCTTGGGATGTTTAGGATGCTCTCCCTCCTCTCTCTCTCTGTCTCTGCCCTTCCCCTGCTCATGCTTTCCCTGTCTTTCTCTCTCTCTCAAAATAAATATTTCAAAAATATGTATATTTAAATTATGCTAGATTAGAAATTAAAGACTTTTTCCAATGTCAAGGATGAATTTACCAGGGAGTAATTTGAACATTCCCTGGGCACTTTCAAGAACAACTCCATTGCCCAGGGAGTGGGAGTGAAGGAGATAGAGAAGACAGGACAAAATTAATGACCTCTGCAACTCCCAGATGTGTAGGACTCAATTTTCTTTAATATTTGGAGAAGGACAAACACAGGTGAGATGAAAATAGCCAACATATGTATCTCTTCTATCTGCGGGCATTCATCCTCCGCAACTCCCCAAAGATGTTGGCATTGCCACATGTGCAGCTGGAGCTGCTGCATGAACTACAGCAAGAATATAACCAAAACCTCATGATGGGTGTTTCTTGTCAAAAGCAAGGTAGTCATATTCTAACTGGCCTCTGTCCTCAAGCACAATGAAGGAGAAAAGTAAAATCTCTTTATTTTTATCATCTTGGTATGTTCAAAGGGTTTTTCTTTCCATTTTCCAGTTATGGTTAACTTGCATTTATTTTTTTTTTTCACCTCCTTAGTATATGTCATGATCATTAGGTCTCCTACCATGTATAAATCTGGCACATCAGGCCACAATTTGCACTGTCAGCTCCTATGAGTGAAATCTATTGCACTTGGCCGAGCTGTCCCGCTTTTGCCTTTGTAGCAACTTTTAGACCACAATAACCATCATCAGTTTAAAGCAGGCAGATCCATTACATTTCCTCTGTTCCTACAGCCCCACATTAAGCTAATATTATCTATTTCCCAAGTGAAAAGAGTCCTTCCAGTCCTATCAATTATTAATTCCTTGCTTGCAGCTAATGTTTTCTTTGAATTATTTAAATGCATCTTCATTTATCAATAAACATAAAATGTTAAACAAAGAATACTGATGAAGGGCATTATTTAAGCTATAACATTTTATGAGATTATTTCAAGCGCCTTTTCTGATTTATTAACACAATATATTTTATAATTATTTTTCCATTTCTAAAAAATATTCTGGGTACCTTCTAGAGGTTTGGAGATTTTTGTGATGTGCTCTCTTCAACTTCTGTTATTTTGACAAGTTTCTTTTTAAATATTCTTTGTGTGTGTGTGTGTGTGTGTGTGTGTGTGTGTGTGTGTATTTTTCTTTAAAAGTGCAGATATGGAAACAATTTCAGAAAAAAATATATGTATATATATACCCACAAATATACACACAAATGTGTATATATATATAAAAGTACTAAAGTATTTTGTTTACTAATGCACATGTTCATTATCCTTAATATTGTCCTTAAACCATTAAGGACACCATTGAGTTTAAATTTCCTCTTGTAAATTCTATAGTATTATGTTCAGCAAAACATATTTGTATGGGCATACAAACACATATGCACAAACATGAGTTAGTCAAGCAGGAAAAAAATGCCCTTTTAAAGGTAAGATTTTAGCATTGAGGCAAATGAACAACAAAATTGTCATTACTGATTGATTGTTCTTCTTTTTAAATATGGCCAGTTACACCTACATGTGTACATGTGTGCACACACTCACAGAAATTAATCCTACTTGCTTATATTCTCTTTCATTTAGAAGTTTTATAACCCCAAATAAAATATTGGCTATTGAGAAGTCCAGCTGTAATATGGCTATGTTTTTATTCTGTTGCCCTCTGAAATAGAATAAAATGGAGTATTCAGAAGTAAATATTACACGTATGTCAAACGAGAAAAATTAAATCTCTGTGCATACTTGAAAAAGAAAAAAACTTTAATATAATTAGCCAACCATGCCGCTCTTTGGCCCCTTTCATTATCTTTTTGAAAAAGGTATCCTTCATTATAAACTTGGAATCAGTGGATCTAGTCAGTTCTTTCTTCAATATACAGAGCTCCAAATTCTCTGTTGATCCAAATTATCCAAGAAAAATATCTGTAAGTTTATAATAATGTGCTATGATAAAATACAGACAATGATCATTATGAAGTTATCTTAAATATTCAACACTTAACATATTAAAGTTGTGATTGTATAAACATATTTTTTTTGCCAACAAAAAACGTGCTAAAATTCGAGTATTGGTAACAAATTATGGTGTTTGTTGTGATTATCTGTAAGTTTTTCAATTATAGGACCTAAAGTTCTATAAACTATTAGGTGACACAAATTCAGGATGAGCCCTAGGCAAAATGTGATCTAAGGGCCACTTTATGTTCTCATCTCTTCTTTTTTTTTCTTTTTTTCTTTTTTCCTTTTTTAAATAATACATCCAAATTAGTTAGCATATAGTGCAACAATGATTTCAGGGGTATATTCCTTAGTGCCCCTTACCCATTTATCCCATCCCTCCTCCCACAACCCCTGCCATAACCCTCGGTGACTGATCCCTAAGGCAATAGCTGATTGCTTCCACTTGTTACCTTGAATTTAAGGCATTTCAAAGGCCAGGTGTCAGGCACTATCCTAGACACTTTTATCATAATGTTTATTTATTTTTGAGAGAGAGACAGAGACAGACAGACAGGATCTGAAGTGGGCTCTGTGCTGACGGCAGGAAGCCTGATGCCAGGCTGGAACTCACAAACCGCAAGATCATTACCTGAACCAAAGTCCAATGCTTAACAGATTGGAGCCATTGCGGTGCCCCATCCTAGGCACTTTATTTATTTTTTTTTTTAATTTTTTTTCAACGTTTTTTATTTATTTTTGGGACAGAGAGAGACAGAGCATGAACGGGGGAGGGGCAGAGAGAGAGGGAGACGCAGAATCGGAAACAGGCTCCAGGCTCCAAGCCATCAGCCCAGAGCCTGACGCGGGGCTCGAACTCACGGACCGCGAGATCGTGACCTGGCTGAAGTCCGACGCTCAACCGACTGCGCCACCCAGGCGCCCCCTAGGCACTTTAAATAAGATGTTACAATTGTTCTGAACAACAACTATTTCAGCAAGATTTTATCATTTGTGTTCTATCGATAGAATTCATACTCAAAAGAGGTGAAATGATTCTCTTGAATAGATTTAGCTGGTAGGAAAATCTTAAACCCATATCTTCTCACTAAAAACCTTGAATTTTACCACATGAGAGCTTTCGAGAGCCACGGAAGAGGTTTTGTGGTTTTACTTTTTAACAGTTTTATTAAGGTATAATTGTCATACAAAGAAGTTTCACGTATTTGAAGTGTAACATTTGGTAAGTTTTGACCTGTGTACACACATGACAAGAGCATCCTAGTCAAAATCAGTGAAAATAATCATCACTATACAAATAATCTGTAGGTCAGTTTGGGCAGAACTGACATCTTAGCAATTAAATTTTCCTATCCATGTACAAGTATATTTGTCTAGTTAGGCCATCTTTAATTTCTCCCAGCAATGTTTTATAATTTTCAGGCTATAGATCATGCACACTTTTTTCTCTGATTTATCTCTAAATATTTAACATTTTTGATGCTACTGTAAGTGTTTTTTTTATTTTTTTTGTTTTTTTTTATTTTTTATTTTATTTTATTTTATTTTATTATTATTTTTTTATATATGAAATTTATTGACAAATTGGTTTCCATACAACACCCAGTGCTCATCCCAAAAGGTGCCCTCCTCAATACCCATCACCCACCCTCCCCTCCCTCCCACCCCCCATCAACTCTCAGTTTGTTCTCGGTTTTTAACAGTCTCAGTGATTTTTTTTTTAATTCAATTTCCAGTTGTTTGTTGCTAATACATAGAAATAATTGATTTTTGAATATTGATACTCTGAACTTTAACTTGGCTAAACTCGCTTATTAGTTCTAGTAGTCTTTTTACAGATTCCAATCCAATGGATTTTTTTTTCCCAGATGGTCATGTCCTCTGTGAATGAAGACTGTTACTTTTCCCTTTCCAACAGAGATGGCTTTCCTTTTTCTTGCCTTATTATACTAGCTAAAACCTCTCATATAATGTTGAAAAAAGTGGCAAAAGACATCCTTGTCTTGTTTCTGATCTTAGGGGGAAAGCATATAGTCTCTCACTATTAAATATGATGTTGGCTATGTTTTTATTTTGTTTTGTTTTTGTTTTTCTTTATGTGCTGTATCAGACTGAGGAAGGTACCTTCTATTCCTATTTTTGCTGGGAGTTTTATCATAAGTGGATGTTGGATTTCGTCAAAAGCTTTTTCAATTCTTATTAAGAAAATCCTATGGGTATGATTTTTTATTTTTTAGTCCATAAATAGGGTGAATTATATTGATTTTTAATGTCAAACTACTCTTGTATTCCTGAAATAAGCCCTACCTTATATAATGCATTATCCTCTGTTTATATTTTTAGATTTGATTATTAAAGTTGTGTTTAGAATATGTTTATATCTATGCAAATTTTATAACTGTGCAATTTTAATATATCTATATGTAAGAGAAGAATATTGGAAGATGGTTTTCTTATAATGCCTCTGGTTTTGATATTAAGGCAATGTTGGACTCCTAGAGTAAGTTGGGAAGCATTGCTTCTCCTTCAATTTTCTGGAAGAATTTGTGGAAGTTTTTTTTTTTTTAACAGAAAAAGCCAAGTTTTTTAATGGTTATGCAGGTGTTTAGGTTATCTTTTTTTTTTTTTCCTTGTGTGAGTTTGGTAGTTTGTGTTTTTTGAGGACTTGGCACATTTCCTCTAAGTTGTCAAATTTATTGACATAAAATTATTCACAGTTTTCCTTATTGTCCTTTTAATACCTGTCATATCTGTAGTGAAGACCTCTCTCATATTCTTAATATTGGTCATTTGTGTCTTCTCTTTTTCCTGTTCAGGACTCAAAATTTATCAATGTTATTGATCCTACAGAAAGAGAATTTAGTTTCATTGATGTTTTTCTTTTCTATTTAAATTGATTTCTGCTTTGGTCTTTATTATCTCTTTTTTTTCTGCTTACTTCGGTTTAATTTGCTATTTTTGTGGTTTCTTAAGGTAAACGATGTGGTCATTGATTTGAGAGCTTTCTTCTTAAATATAGGCAATTAGTGCTACACATTTTCCCATTGATACCGCTTAAATGGCATCCCACAAATTTTGACGATATTGTGTTTTTATATTCATTCAGTTTTAAATACTTTCTAATTTGAGGCAATTCAAATGCTGTTTTGTTTGTCTGGACTGTCCGGACATAGATAAATAGGTATGGAATAGTGTGGTGGCAGTGAAAAGGAAGAAGGCTCAGTAGAACTGCTGACTTGCTTTGAGGACCACAGGTAAAGAAAGAAACAAAGTTAACAAGAATAGAGGTGTCTGTATGGAATGATAGTTTTGGTCTTGATGCCAGAAAATATCCAAGAGCATTATTCAATATCCATTTGGAAATTCAGAACTAGTGTTTAGGAGAGATACCAGAAATAAAAAATCTTGGATTGAGTCACCCACAAAGAGATGAAGGCAAGATACTGGGTTAGATAGCTAAAGAACATTGTTCATAGTGGGTGCCTAGGTGGCTTGGTCAATTGACTGTCGGACTCTTGATTTTGGCTCAGGTCATGATCCCAGGGTCATGAGATTGAGCCCCATGTTGTGGGCATGGAGCCTGCTAAAGATTCTCTTTCTCCCTCTCCCTCTGCCTCTCCCCTGCCCGTGCATGCATGCACATGCTTACTACCTCTCTCTCTCAAAAAAAGAGCATAGTACATAGAAGTAATTAACCTGTATATGAAATTTACTGGGTTCCAGGCATTATTCTAAGTACTTTTCATTCATTGACTAATTCAGTCATCACATAACCTTATGAAGTTTCCATAATCATTTCCATTTCACAGATAAGTAAACAAAGACACAAAGAGATAGGCTAGTTAAGTCGTGGAACTGAGGTTTGAGCTAAAACAATCTGGCTCCAGAGTTCATGCATTTACACTGCGCTGCTACTCTCCCCCCAAAATAATACATTAGGTAAAATCCAGAACAAGTGCATGGACAGTTATGGCAAAATAAGTTCTTAAGACATTATCTTGTGTTTTGTTTTCACACTTGAGAGGGATCAGAAAGAATAAGCATTGGCAGGTTTGATTCCCTGTCCTATTGCCTTTCTCTCAGAGAAGGTCACAAAGGGCTTTTTGTGTGCTTACCCCAGCTATGGTTGTGTTCCAGGACCTAAAGCAGAAGTCAACAGAGCAAAGCTTCACTCCCGCTTCCTTCTTCTGACAGCTTCAGCTCATCAACTCTCTGAAAGGATTGTGTTAGGACAGAGGCAAGGTCTAGTTGTGTTGGGGGAGGAGAGGGGGCTGTGGAAGCAGTAGGAAAGAGTGTGGATATTCCCCAAGACCAAGAGTTCTGTATGGAAGAAGGCAGAACCTCGAAGGGTGGTGGCCAGGTGGTGAAGATAGAGTGGCAAGACTCCAGGCACTAGTTTCTAAGCATCAGCAGTGATGCCCTGTGCAGGCTTGGCACAAAGCAGAACCACTTGCCCATGAAGGCATGTAGGTTAAACAGTAGGAAACTCTAATAGCTATGGTAGAGGTAAAGCCAGGGCCCTTACCCTGGTTGGCAACTTAGAGCATCACATAAGATTTCTAGATTTGAGGCTTCCCAAAACGATACGGTTAAAGTTACCATGAACTCATTAGGATAGAATAAGATTTAATTATATTTGATTAAAAAGATAATTGAGTCTATATTTCACACCTGACTTTTCAGGGAGAGGCGTTACCTGATACCTTCATTTTAGGAACACATGCATTCAATCCATTCCTTGAAAGTACGTGTAGAGGTCCTATTATGTGCCAGACATTATATAAGGTGCTGGGATTACAAATAAATATGCATAAGATTTTCTCCTTGTCATTTGAAGGTGGCATAATGTTGGTGATTATAATTGGATGGAATAAGCAATAGAGTAGATTTATACGTGAA
Organism: Prionailurus viverrinus; assembly: GCF_022837055.1. Taxonomy (NCBI): domain Eukaryota; kingdom Metazoa; phylum Chordata; class Mammalia; order Carnivora; family Felidae; genus Prionailurus; species Prionailurus viverrinus. Next base: position 62,147,605 of record NC_062566.1, read on the forward strand.
GCATCAAGAGAGTAAAAAAGATGGAGCACATTTCATAGAAAAAATTATATTAAATTTGGGTGCCGAACGCTAAATAGATTATCAGGTGGAGTACGGTAAAAGGGACAAGAGTGTTTCAGAAAGAAGAAACTTCCCTTGAAAGACCACACAGGCACTGTTGAGGAACACCAATCATCATGATGTCATGGGAAGACCTTTGAGGCCAACAAATCTGAGATTGAATGCCTACTCTACCATGCAGGAAATCTGGAATGGAAGTCTTCTGGGCCAGGACCTATTGTAGTTCCATTTTAAAAACTAGTTTAATGATGGTCTCTTCGTGGAGTTCTTATGAGGATGAAAGGAGATAACAAACACAAGACCTCAGCATAACCTTTGACCTTTTAAAAATATTCCCTTCCTGCCTTCCCAGACTGTTCTCAGTACAAAATACTCTGCTCTAACTCTGCATGTGACCAGAAGTGAGTTTCAGATGGCGTGAAATGAGCTTGGAAGTATGTTTTGGGGATGGATTGGAAAAGGCCTTGTGTACTAGCCTGAGGACTTCAGAGTCAATCCTATACAGGGTCATTTACGGTGGGGAGGGCAATAGAGGGAGGGAAGCTGGGAAGGCAGGGGCTGATTCAGGAGCTACTGTATAATTTGGACAGAAGAAGGTCAGGTCCTGAAGTAGGATGGAGTTCCTGGAGGTGGAAAGAAGGGATACTCTCAGGACATAATTTGAAGGTTGAAGTGATAGTGCTGAGCATGAGGTGATTGACCCAGTGTGGGGACTGAATGGAAGCCATCCCTGACCAGGACTTCCAGACTTCAGTCACTGGGAGAGTGTTAATGTAACTGACTTCCATGGGGAATAGAGAGGAACTGAAGCTCTCCAGTTATTTTTTAGAGGTGTCAAATTTGAGGAGCCTGAAGAAGATCCATGAAATTACAAACTTGTGGGAAGTTAGATGCATATCTAATTGGAAAATAGGAGAGCACTGACCCAAAGCAGAAAAATGTTTCATCCTCTCTTTGCTCCAAGGTATATAAAAAATCTATCAAAAGCATAGAAAGGGAAGAGGCCTGGCATTTATTAGCATGGCTTTATAACAACACCATTTATCTATCCAGTCATTTGTAACCATGAGTCTTGGAGCTAATTATTATTATTATTATTAGTTTTATATATGGAGAAATAATGGATTATGTCAGTAGGATACATCTTAAGATTTCTCTTCCAAATATATGCAAACCTTTATCAACAAAAGAAGTGGTTTTTTGCTTTTGTTTGTTTGTTTTTTGTTTTTATTTTTTAGAAAGGATGAAATTAATGGTAGTGTAACCTTAGCCTGGGCAGAGACTGGACTGAATTATGAAAGGGTGCCATTAGTGATTAGTAAGGGGGAAAACATGAATAAATTGTAAAACAGTCAACAAATTGAAGTATACCGTGAAAACATATGGGAGACTAATGATGTGCCTAATATGACCAAAGACAACTTACAATAAAAATGAAAGGCCTGTATTCAAACATGCTGTTAAGATATTGGTTCATATATTCAAATTACTTATTCATTTAGTTTTTTTTCTACTATGTGGCAGGTACTCACTTAAGTGCTGAGGATAGATAAAAGAATAAAAACCATACCTAAGTGTTGAGAAACTCATGGTTTGGTGAGAGAATGGTAAAACAGACATTTGAACTATGTGACAAGTATCCCAAGAGACTTGTGCCCAGAAATTTCGAAGAGCACAGAAATGAGTGAGGGGAAGGAAATAACAGGGAGGACTTCCTGGAGGGAGTATTACTTGACCTGAACCTTAAAACCTAAGGAAGAAGAAGCAAGTCTGAGGATGGAGAGGAAGGAAGTTCTACACAGAGAAGTTGACATGAACAAAGCAAGCAGGTGAGAAACAGTGTGGTTCACGTGAGGAATTCTGAGCTGATTCATTGGACATGAGCAATAACAGATAAGTGGACAACATAATCCAGGAGAGTCAGATTTAACAGATCTTATTGTCTTCTGCAACTCTTTTAAGGTTGTTCTCTAGTCTCAAGAGTTTGCAGGATCACTCAGCTGTTGAGTTATTCCAGAGGGATGGTGGCCTGCATGAGGGCTAAGCCAGCAGGCATGGATATATTGACCAGTCTTTCCTTGACTGTTGAAGCACTGAATCTGTTGAATTAAGATTGTCTTCCCCTCAAAGTCTTCAGAAATAAGTCCCATTATGAATTTAAAGAGATTGCATTAGAGTCATTCTAGAAAGGTTCTCAAATCCAAGATTAAAACATAGGCTTTATTGCCCTCCTTGTTCATCCCCCTCAAATTCTTCTCAAGAAATGACAGGCACCATTAAAGATTAGATTCCATTCCCAGAAACCTGCCTCGGCTGCCATTCCTGCCCCAGCAGTTTCAGCAACACGTATTTCCTGGAAGAACATTTCACTGTCAGAAGTGCTGACTGACTCAGACAACACTTGAGCCAACAAAGAAATTTATGGGTGAGCCCTAAATATAATTCTCTCTAGTTCTATATACAAGTAGAGAGCATGTCGGAGGTTTCCTTCTTCCCTTAAAATCTTTAAAAAGCACTTGTTAGGTAACTAAGTTAGAAAACAAAATCTATACCATGTTTCTATTCTAGAGTGAAATTCTTATTGGAGTCTACATTATAGTCACATTAATATCACATTAGCTCCTCGTGATTAATATTACTGCAATGAATGAATTAATAATGATTGGCCAATAAGGTTTTCCCTCCCCCTACCATGACATGAAGAGGATCCAGGGCATTGATTATCACAAATATAATGGATTGATTCATCATTTATGGGAAAAGCTTCTCTTCCCATAAAGCTTAGCCACTGCCTCCCCACCCCACCCGGAGATATATTATCTTTGGCAACAACTCAAAACCATCCACAGATTATTCACTGCAGCCAACAATTTTAATTAAGGATGGTGATTTGAATACCAGCCTTCAGTGAATGAGTATGTCTCACACAAATGAACTGTCATGTACAAGCTGTACCCAGAAAGGAGGATCCTTTCCTTAGCCTTCCTTTGAATGATAACCATTGGATAGCATGGTTGACTTCTGAATTGGATAATCAGGTACCCTGTTGGCTTAATTGTAGGCAAAATATTATCTATTGTATTACCTATTGGAAACCTCAAAACCCATTTAGGAGGTGATATATTTATACACTTGATCTTATGGCTGCTCATCTTTCAGCAGGTGTGTATTTACTGAATTAACTGTCCAATTTATTCCTTGGATTCCTTCTTGGGCTTTATAGTCAACATCCCTGTTGGCGAGAGTTATGCTTTTGTCCTGCTAATTGAAAAACATTCCTGTACCCACAGTCTTTCTTGATTAAAAGCATAGCCTTTCAGAATCAACCTCACACTAGGACCTGCCTTTTGATAGGCTGATACGGGTTGAAACTTTTACTTTTAGCCAGCATTGGCTTGCTGCAGCAATGTAACAGAAGCAATTACATTTTTAATTGCATTTTTAAAGTATCAGCACATTTCCTTCCCATTGATGTTATATCCGTATACAATAAAAGGGGTCTAACCTCAGAATTCTCAAATTCCACACCTAGGCTATGCATTCAAGATGATGATGTCTGTTTATTGCCACACTTCACACTATTGTATTTTAAGTGTCCTCCAGTCTACTAATGAGCATTTGTGGTTTCATAATGAAATGGCTAATATTTCTTCCCTAGAAGTTGTGGGTAAATGGGTTACCAAAAGTAGCGGTGTTTCAGACACTCATAAATGGGAAATAGCAAAAACTCGGTGTAGTACACACTAGTTCATTTTGACAAGCACTTTTAGAGGACCTACTATGTGCTAGGCTCTGCACTGTTCAGGGCATGGAGGTATACAAAAACAAAAGAAAATGCCTTCATCTTCAAGGGAAGACCAACATACAAATCATTTCAATGCAATATGATACATAGAATATTTTTATCCATATTGATGATATACAACTAAAGTAAGCTTAATAATAACAATTCACAGGGAGGGTGATACAGAAAGAGGATTTAGGCCCAGAGTGGACCCCTGATACATTTTCATTTTTTTCCTACTCTGGAAATAAAGAAGCTGATAGAAATGATGCTATCACCAATGGGCTTTAGGTGTCTGTTTATCCAGAGTTTTGTGATTTGTATACATGCTTTCAACCTGAATGATTTATTAGGGTTCTTTTATTTAATATAGAGCTCCTCCAAGAAAATCCATACAGTCTACATCTTGGTTCCATAACATCACAAATTCATCCACTGTCTGGAGCTATCCATAACCCTAAACTTGAAAAATCAAAATAATAATTAACCAGATGAAGTGTTGCAAATGGCAGCCTCCCTATGCTGAGAGTATCTAAACTAAAGATGTCTTTGTGATGAGAAATGAGGTAGAGCACATCTTGTTGGGGAGTTTTGTAATTTACCTACCCATTAAAGATTAAAACAAAGCATGCAAATTTGCTTTGAAGAGCAAGTTTATGATCATGTCAAGGGAGAGAGTTCGCTAGTAATTACATGGTATGCTACAGGAGAATCATTACTTATGTCATCTGGCTTTTATAATCGAGCATTGGATGCATGATTCTGATTTTTGTTTATAAACTTATTTTTAGATTCACCAGTATAACAATGATACGTTGTTTCACATGATGTTTTTAAAAAGCTGATGGAAAAATTTATTTCATAGCACTTGAGATATGCAAAGCGTGATGGTTGTGTCTGCCACCTTTTAAATGTAAAAATCTTGTATTAATGAGACTACTCATGGCTCTGTGGCAGAGATATTGGAAGTAAAAACAATATTGGTTATTGCTATCTCTACCTCTCCCGTGTAGAGAAAGAATTTTTCATTTCTGATACAGAGCTAAAGGCTTATTACTATTGAAAAAAAAGGGAGACAGGAAAAAAAGGAGAGGGAGAGAGAGAAAATAATTTGAAACCCAAGGAACAATACAGGTTTACTGTTTTCGTTTGATCTGTCTGCTGACAATTTATTTGTATTTGAAGAGGGAAAGTGCAGCTGATCTATTCCTGTTTTAAAATTTCTAGCCATGTCACGTCTTTAAAATTCACCACCCCCAATTTACACCCTCATTAAAACCCCTTAGTTTTGATTTTCCCAATTTTCATATTTTTCTACTTCCTTTCCTTGCAACAGTCTCTCCTTCATTCTCCTGTCAGATAAAGCTTAGATCTATTTGTAGAAGTTCCTGCCTCAAACACTTTACTAATTCCCCATTGGTTACCAAATTAAATGTAGGTTCTTCACCCAAACTTTAGAACCCTAGACTCTATAACCCCAATTAGACTGATTTTCCACCATTTTCCAACATGTAACTGATATTCCACCCTTAACAAATGGTTTCTCTTTCCACTGAATACACCTCATAGTTTTTATCCTTGAAATTTGTGTTCATGTCATTTTCTCTGCATGGAGCATTGTCCTCACTTTCCAATCTTTCCTTGTGGAAATTCTACCCATTCTCAAGCCTATCCTCAAAATGTCCTCTGTTTCACAAGACCTTTCTTGATCACTTTGTTTGTTTGTTTCCTCTCATTTGACCTCCGAGGGTACATAGGGCTTCTCCCGTGGCATTTATTTCCATGCATGTGTTGATTCTGTTTTAACAAGAAAGGGAAATATGTCAAGCAATAAGGATTTAGATTTAAATCACAGATTCTAATTCAAATTGTTCACAATTGCTGGAAAAGGTGGAAAAGCACACACGTGCTTGTGTTATTGGTGATATGTATTGTGTTAAGTCCAGAATACTGGAGGAGAAATGAGTAAAGGGAGAAAACCAAATCTTCAGACTAGATGATTTGGGGAAGGCTTCCTAAAGCAAATGGCCTGAATGAGAGCTTCAGATTTGTATAGAAACTCACCAAGCAAGGAGGAGGGGAATTTTAAGGTAAGTTAGTGCAGAGGCCATAGAGGTAGGGCAGTGGGAAGCTGAGCTGGGTTGTGCTGTCTCAAAAGAATGGACCATTAAATACATTTTCTGCAGTTTTAAGAACCAGTTGTCAACTGTTGATAATATCAGCTGTGCTGGGAGTATTTGTATCATGGTTATAAGTAAATATTACAAATCAAGATTTTTGGTTTGTTTTCAGAAAGCAGGTTAATTAGGAGACCACTGACTGCGAGAGAACATAGGAAATCCAGAGAATTTCAAGTAGATTAGTGTTCTACTCTAGCCATGTATATACTAAAACTGACCTGTGGACTGGATTGTAAGCTTCCTGGAGGAAGGAATGGTGCCTTATTGATCTTGATGACCTCTGGCTCTGCCTCCAACAAAAGTAGGCAGTCAGCTCAGGCCCTCATCTGAGTCTAGATTAGAGAAGAATCACTTTAGACATGAAAATGCGCTTTTTACAACTTTGGTTAAACAAATTTGTCCTTTACTGCTTACGTGTACTTTTTCTCTCTTAATGAAAATTAACATTTCTTAAAACAGTAGAGTGTAGAATCTCTTATCTGCTTGGGAAAAGGTTAGGGAATTATCTTTTAAAAAAATTTTAATATTTGTTTATTATTTTGAGGGGCGGGGAGGGGCAGGGAGCGAAGGAGAGAGAATCCCAAATGGCTTCACGCTGTCAGCACAAGCTGAGCATGGGCCTCGAACACACAAACTGAGAGCATGACCTGAGCTCCAAATCAAGAGTCGGATACCTAACTCACTGGTGCCCCAAGTTAGGGAATTATCTTAAAGTGGTATTTATACAATATGCTTAGTTTTTATTTCCATCTATTTAACAAAAATTTCTGATGATCCTCTATTTTAAACATTTTACTGGGGCGCCTAGGTGGTTCAGTTGGTTAAGTGTCCGACTCTTGGTTTCAGCTCAGGTCACGATCTCATTGTTCGTGAATGAACAAGCACCCCATCAGGATCCATGCTAACAGCACGGAGCCAACTTGGAATTCTCTTTCTCCCCACCCCCTCTGTCTCTACCCACCCCCCCCCCCCGCCAAATAAACAAATAAACTTTAACATAAAATAAACATTTTACTTGAGATTATCAGTTACCCAAATTAAGAAATATTATGCCATTGAGAAAGGATAATTTCAAAGGAAACCAAGTTTTCTGCCCATTTCATTATCCTCACTGTTCTTTCAACCACTGACCTGGCTGAGTACAGGATGCTGTTTTAATGTTTGTTAAATGAGTAAATAAATGATACAATAAAAACCAACATTTAGAAAGCATTTTCTGGGTGCCAGCTGCTGTTCTAAATCTTTGCATAATTATCTGATTTATTGTTCCCATGAACTAATTCCCTTTTTGCAAAAAAGGAAACTGAGGCTAACAGCTTAGGTAGGTCTTAAATGGCTTTGTGATAATGAACAGCCAAATGAGTGATGTAAATAAATCAGTGGAATCTCTTTTGCAGTTATATGAATATGAGCTAACCTATTCCTGTTAGGGCTCAAAAATACAAAATTAGGTTAACCACAAATTCAGGGAATGGGGTATTTTACTAAATTTTCTGATTAATACTGAAAAATAATTTTAAAAATTTGGTTTCACATTTTCTAAAGTAGAGCCATACTTAATTTCCTTTATTCTTTTTCTTTTCTTATTTTTTTAATTTTCTTTTTTAATAATATTGAACATATAATTACTGAAGGTTTTTTTTTTTTTTTCCAGCAGCACCCTTGGGTCACCATCTACCTCAGTAGATGGGGGAAATTTAGGTGAATTTCTAAAAAAAAAAAAAAAAGACAGAGAGAGAATATGGCAGCTATTTCAGCATATTTATTTTGCTGTTATTTGGGATTTTTTTTTCCTCATGAAATTTAAGCAGAGTAAAATATACCAGTTTCTTCAATATTCCAATTCATTGGGTGCTAGCTAATTAATTTTCTAGTAGATATTTAATCTCTTAATATCATCCTAACCTAGAATGTGATGTTTGTACCATTCAACCTGACTAGGTTAAGTCAATGGTCTGGCTTGGTGACAGCTCATTTAAACTTACCTGAACTTTCTTCTCTGTATTTTCACTCCTAGAAGCACCCTTTGAATGACAAAATTCCCAACAGCAAGGAAAACTTATTTGTATATTCCGCAATAATTTTTGCTTTAAAATTTATAAAAATAGTTGTCTCTGATGGCTTGGTGGTTTAATCACCCAACTCTCACATAGCCCCAGTTTAAATATGTTAATAGATTATGTCCATGAAATAATTCTCTTAAGTCTCCAGTGTGGCTAAAAGCGTTATCTGTTTTGAAATTTCTTTGGCCAGTTAAGAAAGTCAAGAAAAAAAATGAACATAGGGGTGGGAGAAAAGAGAGATAAACCAGGAAATAGACTCTTTTTTTTTTTCAACGTTTATTTATTTTTGGGACAGAGAGAGACAGAGCATGAATGGGGGAGGGGCAGAGAGAGAGGGAGACACAGAATCGGAAACAGGCTCCAGGCTCTGAGCCATCAGCCCAGAGCCCGACGCGGGCCTCGAACTCACGGACCGCGAGATTGTGACCTGGCTGAAGTCGGACGCTTACCCGACTGCGCCACCCAGGCGCCCCTAGACTCTTAAGCATATACCGAACACACTGAGGGTTGTTGCTGGGGGGATGGATTTAAATAGGTGATGGGCAATTGATGAATGGATAAAGAAATTGTGGTTTATGTACACAATGGAGTACTACGTGGCAATGAGAAAGAATGAAATATGGCCCTTTGTAGCAACGTGGATGGAACTGGAGAGTGTGATGCTAAGTGAAATAAGCCATACAGAGAAAGACAGATGCCATATGGTTTCACTCTTATGTGGATCCTGAGAAACTTAACAGAAACCCATGGGGGAGGAGAAGGGAAAAAAAAAAAAGAAGAGTGGGAGAGAGCCAAAGCATAAGAGACTCTTAAAAACTGAGAACAAACTGAGCGTTGATGGGGGCTGGGAGGGCGGGGAGGGTAGGTGATGGGCATTGAAGAGGGCATCTTTTGGGATGGGCACTGGGTGTTGTATGGAAACTAATCTGACAATAAATTTCATATAATAAAATAAATAAATAATAAATAAATAAATAATAAATAAATAGGTGATGGGGATTAAAGAGGGCACTTGTGATGAGCACTGGGTATTATATGTAAGTGGTGAATCACTAAATTCTACACCTGGAACTAATATTACCCTGTATGTTAGCTAACAAATTAAAACTTGAAAAAAAATATTTTCTTTCTTGATCACATTTAAAGTTTCCACTGTGGTAGACTGTGTTAATGGTCCCATATAGTCTCTATCCTCCTTGTAAAAGCAATATCTGTCCCTGTCCACTGCCATGTGATACCCAGTATCTGTTGTAGGGATGAGGGTATTTCCCACCTAAATAGAATTGGGTGCCGCCATATGACTTGCCTAGACAATGATATGTAAGTGGAAGTCTAAGAGTCAACACATGGTTTTGCTAGCCCACTGGCAACGAGAAGGCAATCAAACCCTAGACAGAAGCTGTTCTTTCATTTCATCACAGACCCAGAAAGAAGATACAGGTTCCCCCTGCTATCTGGAAGTAGAGTATTCCTATGAAAACCTTTGTAAACCAAAATGACATAAGGTAAAGAAGCAATTACCATTAGATTGTATAGAAAAATAGTTGAGCATTCCCAGACCCAAGAGATAACCTCTCTCTTAGGCTTTCCTGATACCTCAGGACACATCTTGCTAATAGATGCACAAAATAAACCAAGATAAAGTACAGATGCTCACAGACACAGTTCAAAGCTGTAATAGCTTTGGGCACTTGAGTGGCTCGGTCAGGTAAGTGTCCAACTTTGGCTCAGGTCATGATCTCAAGGTTCATGAGTTCGAGTCCTGCATCAGGCTCTCTGCTGTCAGCTAGGAGCCTGCTTCAGATCCTCTGTCCCTCTCTCTTTGCTCCCACCCAACTTGTGCTCTCTCTCTCTCTCTCTCAAAAATAAATAAACATAAAAAAAAAAGCTGTAGGGGCACCTGGGTGGCTCAGTTGGTTGAGCGGCCGACTTCGGCTCAGGTCATGATCTCACAGTCTGTGAGTTCGAGCCCCGTGTCGGGCTCTGTGCTGACAGCCCAGAGCCTGGGGCCTGCTTCAGATTCTGTGTCTCCCTCTCTCTCTGCTCCTCCCCTGCTCATGCTCTGTCTCTCTCTGTCTCAAAAATAAACGTTTAAAAAAAAAAAAAAAAAAAGCTGTAATGGCTCGATGCTGAGATTCTGAGTGTAGTTCTTGGGGAAGGAGTTTCGCGGGGCCCCTCTCTGCTCCCTTGCTCTCTTTTTTCTATAAGGCTCACTGCAAAACAAGCACTAAACACTATTTTTTGTTTTCTGCCTTTTTTTTTTTTTGGTGAAAGTGAAAATCCTCTTTGAATTTCTTTTTGTTAATGAAAACAGGTACTAATGTAGGTCTTTTATAAGAGCCAAATGGCAATTGTATACTTTCAGGAAGCGAGGGACACCTGTACAGCTCTGAGAAAGAGCTGCTAAGTAGCAATAGCCCATGGTCTCTGGCATTAACCTCAGCAATCACTAAACTTTTGTTGTTGTAAGCCTGAGATTTGAGTGTTCGGTTCCCTCAGTGTAACCTGGAAAAGCTGATCTGTTCACCATGTAACGTGCCAAGAAAATCCACATACAATTAACCAAGGGGAATGACTCCATTTCTTCTTTTTGTCATTTTCCATATATACCTGGTGACACTAAATCCAAATTAGAATTTAACTTTTATTTCCCCCATAAGAACTTATACTACAGGGAACTTTGGCATACTTTCCCATCATCTTAGGAATATGATCCTGGGAACCCAGCATTAAAACATTGCTTCTGTACTTCATTTGCAGATTCTTTGCCAGTATGTCCTACAAGTTTCTCAAAGACGGTGGAAAATATTCCACATTCCTGGGGATATATGGGAGAGTTATGAAGTCCTGAGGACATAAGCTTCCTCCTGAGGCCGTCTCTTTTCCGAGAGGACTTACTGCTTATCACTCCAGGAAGATAGCCACTCTGCCTTTTGTTCCTCGTTTCCAGAACATTTCCTTGGTAATATATGGGCTTTAATTTCATGAGTATAGACTTCTTGCTTCTACTGACTCTAGATCTAGTTACTGTATCTACTCCTTGAGATATTTGCCCCTTAAGACTATTTTCCTGTTTGGAAATTATAGCTATAAACTGATTAAGAAAACCACCCTCTCTTTTCTTAAAGATAGGCTTACTTATTACTTCAGAAACAATGTGATTATACAAAGATTAGTTAGATTAATCAATGCTTTACAAGGTTAGTGAGCTCTCCGAAATTAGATACTGCTTTAGCTACTTCCTCATTTTGACCACTGCCAGGATAATTCAGCTGTTGTTTTGTACTTTTTTCCCCCCTAAGAAGATCCAATTCTCATTACTAAATGTCACTACCACCCTCCTTGCTGCCCCAAGTTGTGAATGGGAAGGTTGATATTTTCCTTACGCTGTCCTGAAAAAACTGATGACATAGTTATTTGCAAAGAATGGACTCCACTCCTCAGACCCCAGGGCTTTCCTTCGGTCATAAGAAGGCACCCCTCCCCATTTATTTTTGGTTGTTAAACTTTTCATCAAGATCTAAGCAGAGAGGTCTCAGGCAGAATCAACACTGCAACTTGTTAATGATATTCCATCTGTTGGCCTAGAACAGGGCCTTCTGTGACAAATTTTGATCACCCTTGAACTTCAAAAGGGTCAGGAACTGCCAATATATTACCAAACAAAGTGAGATCCCATTTTATCCTCAGTCCCTACCTCCCTGTCATCCCCAAGCCTCTGACCCAGGAGCCACTTTTTCCCAAAGGGGTTTTCTCACATACTTCTCTTTGAAAATAGGTTGCACTTCACCTATAATTGTGGTCTACTTTAAGGAGCCACTTGTAAAACATTGCCATTGCAGGTTATATATACCAAGATATATTATTATTTTTTTTTTTTATAAATAATTGCTTAACTTTTAAGATGGGATTTCTGGGTGTGTTTTTTTTTAAGCCATTCATCTTTGATTTTATTTATTCTATAACCTGGCAACTTATTTTGGGAAATACCAGCAAAGCTGAATTTTGGAATCTTATTCTTTCACATATGGTACTAATATATCTCGGTGTTTGCCTTCATGCAACACAGCAACAGATGTCTAACACTGCTGGTTTTTAATAGGCCTCTGATCTTGGGAAGGTCCCTTTTTGGAATAGACGATGGTATGTTTTTAAAGCTACAGCTCATTTACAAGATTGTTTTTTTACAAGATTTGTTTTAACTAATGATATAGGTTTCCCCCTTATTCTGAGATTTTCATTTAATACACATAAGCTAGTAGTGAATTTGATTGGTATAAAGATGGTACACTTGCCTCGTTAACAACCTTGAAAGGAAAGATCAGCTTTAACTCTACTTGGAAGTAAAATATTGTGACCTGTGGTCATGATTCTTTAATTGATACAGCCTATTTTAACTTGTCACAGATGTTCTATTAGAACAGCACTTTCACACACACATTCTGACTGCTTCGCTTATTCTGGTTTAGAATCTATAAAGGAGATAGTGGAGGGATAGAGCGTTTTTGCTTAGGGATTGTTTAGTGACAACTTGAATTTGATTTTCACCATGAGAATCACAATGACGTTTGTCACTGAAATATTTCTTTATTAGAGCATTTCAGACCTGGTTCAGAGCATCTGAATCATGCAGGGAAACTTCAGTTCACATGTGGTCTGAAGGGTTAGTCTTCAGGGACAACATCAAAATTTGTATTACTAAGTGTTATAAGAAGCTTTGATGAGCCTGATAATAATTTTATGGTGATTTTCTTAGTCTAACTTTCTATAATTATATCATTGAAAACAACCATAAAAATGCTAACTGTATCAGGAAGCTTTCTGATTAACAAATACGATATTCAACCTGAGATCATTTTATAAATATATTCAAAATACCCAGCCTGCAGAGACCAAATAAACACACACTTGAACTTCATCATAATGGTGTATGAGTTCTTAGGTTTTTTTAATTTTAAATTTATTTAAATTCAGGTTAACGTGCAATATAGTGTTGATTTCAGGAGTAGAACCCGGTGATTCATCACTTATATATATTTATCACTTATATAAATACACAGGGCTCATCCCAACAAGTGCCCTCCTTAAAGCATTGGTAATTTCTAAGTGAGAATGGATTGGGACACTTTTTAAGATGAAAAGACATAATCTAGAATCCTGTGCTCAAAAATAGTTTTAAAGGAAAAACTAGCTTTGTGAGAAGATACTTTTTTAGACTGTTTATTCAATGTACCTTTTTCCACTTTTTAATTAGGTGAGAAAAACATTTAAATTTAACTGTTTTATTTCAATATTTAATATTGAATGCTTACTTAATATTTCAATGCCTACTTTAAACATGAAGTGGCTAGTTCAGTAGAATGATGAATTTTGGACATTGAGGAAAGGCGTGTGTGTGTGCGTGTGTGTGTGTGTGTGTGTGTGTGTTCCATCATTTACCTCAAAGCAGGAATTTTCGAGGAAAACCAAAATAATCTTTTTTTTTTTTTTTTTTTTTTTTTTTTTTTTTTACTGTGGGAAATAGAGTAAGGAGTACAGGGCATTTGGATTTCTTTCAGGAGAAAAACCTGTTTAATCAAAGATCAAATAGCTTCAAGCTAAAAGAATAGCCAGATTCAATCTGTTCTCATTCTTAGACCTCCCATCATCAACCAAGATTTTAAAAAATGAATTAAATAAGAATATAAGGGAGGTAATTATATCAATCTACTTTACCTTGTGCAGAAAGCAATAAAATAACCTTGCAAAGTTTATATGTTGGTTTGTAAAATTCTATTTGCTTTTATTAACAAGTGCTTACGGCTAATTTCTCAGGCGAGATCATAATTTTATCCATTCCTCATGCTGTGCTTTCATCGTGGCTATGTTGAGAGGCTGAAAAACCTCATACTTGGAGAGGCTACAAGGGGGCTGCTGTTTTGATTGTTTTTGATTGAGTGTCTTAATTAGGTCACCCCCCAAAAAGTGTATTTTAATAACCTTTGTCATTACTGAACAAAAGGGATTTAAATTCTACATAAAGAGCTTTCTTTAGTGTCAAACATCTGTTCTAAAACTTATCATGGCAATATAGTCACTGAATTGCACGAACAAATTTGATTAGCATCAACTTCTGGGAATGGTTTCTAGCTGATTGACCTGGGGACCTTATCTTTAAATATTGGCATTGTATGGATTAACCAAAATCCAAGAGAATGTCAGATATTAAGACACATAATTGCGGGTTAATTGGAAGATAAAGATACTTTAATCTAATGTTGAACTGGGGAAATATTGATGGCATTAACTTATTAGCCTTTCTGAGGAAAATAATCTTATTATCATAAGGAGGACTAAGGTAAGATTGTTTTTGTGTAAGTGGTTCTTTCCTGAAATTTCTGTAATAAACAATTTGGGGCTCTGAGGCTAAGTGGGATTTTTTGTTTTGTTTTATTTTTTTTTAACTGGTGCTCCCAACCACATAGTGATGAGCTATATGATTAAAAGAGATCTCAGATAAACTAGAATTTCTTAATTTCTGGGGCAATACAAATCGTGCTGCTTGTACAATGCTATAGGTCTCATTTCTGGTCCATACTCAAGGAACATAGTTTATATTAAAATTTCTAAGGGCAATATTTTGCGTATGTTCATAAATTTATTGGCTCCCGATGGCAAAAAAGATTCTGGTTTAGGGAAATGGGAAGAGACATGAAGACAAAACAGAAATTCTTGAAACATAAGGAAATGCAGGGAAAGAGTTTCAGTGTTTGAACCCTTTTGCTAAGTTCTTGATGCTTTAGTTTTAGGCCCCTTTCAAAAATCCACTCTCCAAAGCTAACATTTTTACAAGGCTGTTGGAAGGGGATAAAGAGGGAAGGTAAAGAGAGGAAATTAACTTCTTTTTTTCCTAAGCACCTAGTATATACTAGTTACTTTACAACTTTGAGTGGTGAGGGGCGGGGTATTATTAAACATCTTGTCAGAATGAGAAAACGAGCTTCAGGAAAGTCAAGTACCTCTTTCAAGTTCACACACCTTGGGAGAGTAGTGTTTGACCCAAGTTTTCTTGGGTGAAAATTCATGATTCTACTTGTTATATTAAGAGTTTATGTGTAAGATATATTTAGGTATTCATGACATAATCATCTCCAAATTCCTTTATCAGCTCTATCTCATCCTTTACCCTTAGTGGCTTTCTCTATTGGGAAATAAGTGATAAAACAGAAGTATTGGAAGAAGTAGTAACCAAATGACCCCAAGTGAGGGAGGTATTCTTTCTCAGTTTTTGTAGATTTTCCTTATGGTTATGGCTCTGACATGAACTAGTGATATGAATTTAGACAAATTCTTCACACCTAATTTCCTGTAAAATGGTGGTATTGGGGGGGGGGGTGTTGGCAGTGGGAGTTATTGTAATCAGTAGACAGTACTAGGAATTGGGAAGATGGATATGTGTATTGAAATCAACCAACAAACCAACAACTCCTCAGCAAATTCTGGGGCATCTGTGATTTCTGAGGTCCCAGTGATTTTTTGTGTAACAATTAGTAGATTATATCTAGCTCTCAATGCTAAAGTAATAATTCTCATTTTCATTTTGGTAATTGAAACTATTTCCACTGGGTTAGTCACCAGTTCAGTTCCAACTTCTGTCAGTCTCAAATCTGGGTCAAGACCCCATTGGTAAGAGGTAGAAGAAGTCATAATCAGAATATTTTGGATTTATAATACTTCAAAGTCGGAAGTTTTGTAGCTAACTTATTTTTAACACTTAACGTGTTTAACTGTGTCATGCATATGCTTTTCTTTTATGTCTCAACCATTACCAAGCACTTCCTTCTTCTCTGATACAACAAGATGTTTTAGACACAGTTTGCACTTTCTCAGCACTAGAATTAGCCATTGTTCCAAGGAGGACCTCTTTCTTTAGTGAAGAACAATACTTAGAAACAAGGATATGAGTACGGTGTATACTCATTGCTACCAGTTACTGCTAGGTCTTTCAGTGAATAGAGCTAGAAACTATACATATATATGTGTGTACATATATATACATATATATACATACATATGTACACATGTATTTCATATACACATTTTGTGTATGTATACACATACACATTTGTATGTATACACACATAAATACACATGTATTTCATATACACATTTTGTGTATGTGTGTATCATGTAATCATGAGCTCATTGAGGTAATTTCAGTTCCAATCTAATTCTGTAGTGTTCATTCTAGTTTCTCCCATTTGTAACTTCCTTTTGGACAATGGGCAATCTGTGTTTCATTATCCACAAAATATTTGTTATTCTACTAAATCTTAGATTATATAGAAAGTATCTTTAAAACTGTTTACTCATTCTTCTGTATGAAAAAAAATTACAATCAGAGTTCAACATTTGTTTACAATTCTTTTTGTCTTTAGTTTGAGGGTATATAATGCAAATGCTATTGCAAAAATACTTATGTCATCCCCTTCCTTTCACTGGTTTGCTACTCAATTGAAATTGAGTGTGGTTCATTTGGTTTTGCTTATATTTCATTTTGAGGATTTTTACCCTCATCCTTTTCTATTATATTTTTTGTTGTTGTTGATTATACTTTGAATATAGTTCCAAAAGTTAAAACCATACCAAAAAAAAAATATATTCCGAGAAATATTTGTCACATCCCCTCCCCTCTTTCATTCCAGTACAGCCCATTCCCAGCTACCCCATGCAGATAAGGTGTATCCTTAGTTTTTAATTTACCCTTCTTTTTTTCACATAGGAGCAGATATAGACATATTTTCATTTTCTTTGTTATATACCTCTCTCTGTCCAGTTAGTTTTGTTGCTTATTATAGTATTGTAAAATAAAGGAATACAGGTATTCCTCATTCTTTTACACAATTGCATAATAATCCATTGAGAGACTGTACAACTGCATGTATTCAATCAGTGAGTCTTATGTACAGGCATTCACAGTGTTTCTAATTCTTTGAAATTACAAACAGTGCTCAGTAAACAGCTGTGCTTATGTGTTTGTTTTGTTATGTGCTTACATATATGTAGAAGCATATCTGTAAATTAAATCCCCACTATTGGCATTGCTAGGTTAAAGATAAATAGTTTGGATAGGTAATGCCAAATTCCTCTCCGTGGGAGGAATTGACATTTCCACTGGCAAATTAAGAGCCCTTGCTTCTCCACAGCTTTTCTAAATAGAATATTTTGTTATGTTTTTTTAATTTTTTCTAATCGGATTGTTGGAAAATGGTGTCTCTTTGTGATTTTAATTTACTTTCTCTTGTGAGAATGATTGAATATCTGTCCATATACTTGAGGACTATTTTAATGTATCTTTAAAAATTATCTTTGGGGGCACCTGGGTGGCTCTGTCGGTTAAATGTCCAGCTTTGGCTGAGATCATCATGATCTCATGGCTCATGAGTTCAAGCCCCATGTTGGGCTCTATGCTGACAGCTCAGATCCTGGAGCCTGCTTTGGATTCTGTGTCTCCCCACTCTCTGTGTCTCCCCACTCCCCTCCCCCACTCGTGCTCTGTCTCTGTCTCTCTCTCAAAAATGAATAAAAATTTAAAAAAAAGACATCTATTTAAAAAAATTGTATTTTTGGCTGTCTACTTTTTAGTCTTTTTCACCTTTACTTTTAATATTTCCTTAAATATTGGGGATATCAATCCTTTACTTGTGATGCATATTGCAAATATTATTTTCCAGTCTGTTAGTGGTTTATGCTTATGTTAATTATTGAATGAAAATGTTTTTTTAAGTATGAATTCAATCTTATCAGTATTTTATCATATCTGTGTTTTAAGCAATTGAGTAAAAGAAACAATATTATTCTCTTTAAATGCTGTTGTTTGTCCTTTTGGGTTTGTATGTTCTTCCTTTATTTCAAGTCTTCCCAGCCCAGAAGTAACTACTCTCTTCTTCATTTGGCATTTATTCATTTTTTATGATTTTTACCGTATGTATCACTAACCTAAACAATATATTTTTTGTGTAATTTATTTAAGCTAAAAAAAATGAAAATAGTTTACCCATTTTTCCCACCCGTCCACTCCCTGCTCTGGCAACTACCAAAGTGTTCTCTGTATCTGTGAGTTTCTTCTTCTATTATTACATTGTTTAAGATTCCACATATAAGAAAGATCATATAGTATTTGTCTTTTTCTTTCTAATTTATTTTACTTGGCAGAATACCCTCAAGTTCCATATGTGTTGTCTCACATGGCAAGATTTCATTATTTTTTATTGTTGAATAATATTCTCTTGTGGGGTGTGTGAGTGTGTGTGTTTCACATTTTTTTAGTCCATTGATGGACACTTCCATTGTAATATGGGGGTGCATATAACCTATCAAGTTGGTGTTTTTGTTTTCTTTAGATAAATACCCAGAAGTAAAATAGTTGAATCTTATCATAGTTCTATTTTTAATTTTTTTGAGGAACTTCCATACTGTTCCCCATAGTGGCTGTACCAATTTACATTCCCGCTAACAGTATACAAGGATTTTTTTTCTTCACATCCTCACCAACATTTCTTTCTTTTTTATTTTAGCCATTCTGGCATGTGTGAGGTCATATCTCATTGTGGTTTTGATTTGCGCTTCCCCGGTAGAGGTAGAGCATTTCTTCATGTACCTGTTACCCAGCTGTATGTCTTCTTTACAATACTGTTTTTTCAGATCTTCTACCTATTTTTGAATTGGATCGTTTGTCTTTTGCTATTGAATTATATGCATTCTTTATGTGTTTTGTATAGTAGCCCCTGATGAGATACATGATTTGCAAATACTTTCTCTCATTCAGTAGGTTGATGTTACATTTTGTTGATGATTCCCTTTGCTGTGCAGAGACTTTTAGCTTGATATAGTCCCATTTCTTTATTTTCCCTTTTTTGGAGTCTGTAGATTGTTTTGGGTAGTATGGATATTTTAAGCTTATTAATTCTTTTATCCATAGGCACGGATTATCTTTCCATCTATTTGTGTCTTCTTCAATATCTTTCATCAGTGTCTTGTAGTTTTCAATATAGGTCTTTCAACAACTTGGTTAAATTTATTTCTAGGTATTTTATTCTTTTAATGTAATTGTAAATGGGATTCTTTTCTTAATTTCTCTTTCTGATAATTCCTTATTGTATAGAAATGCAACAAATTTTCGTGCATCAATTTGGTATCCTGTAATTTCACTGAATTTATTTATTCTCACAGTTTTTGGTGGAGTCATTAGAATTTTGTATATATAATTTCGTATCATCTGCAATAGTGCAGTTTACTTTTTATGTTCCAATTTCGATGGCTTTTATTTCTTTTTCCTGCCTACTTGCTCTGGGTAGAATTTCTAATACTATATTGAATAAAAACGACGAGAGTGAGAATCCCTGTCTTGTTCCTGTTCTTACAGGAAGAATAAAAAAAGCTTTCAGCTTTTCACCATTGAATATGAAATTAGATATGGGCTTGCCATATATGGCCTTTATTATGTTTAGACACATTCCCTCTGTACCCACTTTGTTGAGAGTTTTTATCAAAAATGTATGTTGATTTTTGTCAAAAGCTTTATTCTGCATCTGTGGAGATAATCGAGTGTTTTTTGTCCTTCATTTGTTAATGTGGCATGTCACACTGCCTAATTTGTGGATGTTAAAACATCCTTGTATCCCCAGAATAAAACCCACTTGAGCATGATGTTTGATCCTTTTGATGTATTATTGAATTCAGTTTGCTAATATCTTACGGAGGATTTTTACACATATGTTCATCAGGGATATAGGTGTATAATTTTCTTGTGGCTTCTTTGCCTAGTTTTAGTATCAGAATAATGCTAGCCTTGTAAAATGAATCTGGAAAAGTTTTATTTTCTCTAGTTTTGAAAGGATTGGTATTAATTCTTCTTTTAATGTTTGGTAGAATTCACCTGTGAAGTCCTTTGGTCCTGGACTTTTGTCTGTAGGGAGGTTTTTGATTACTGATTTAATTCACTTACTGGTAATTAGTCTGTTGAAATAGTCACTTTTATGATGATTCAGCCTTGATGGGTTGTATATTTCCAGGATTTTATCAATTTCTTCTAGGTTGTTCAGTTTGTTAATGTATAATTATCTATAGAAGTCTGATAATATTTTGTATTTCTGTGTTATCAGTCATAACATTTCCTCTTTTATTTTTTAATCAATAGAGTTCTAGCTCTTTTTTTCCTGGTGAGTCCAGCTAATGGTGTGTGAATTTGGTTTATTTTTTCAAAGAGCCAACTCTTAGTTTCATCGATCTTTTCTATTGTCTTTTTAGTCCCTTTCATTTACTTCTGCTCTTAACTTTATTTCCTTTTTTCTATTAACTTTGGGTTTTGTTTCTTTTTCAATTTCTATTTCCTTGAGGTATAAAATTAGGTTGTTTATATGAGACTTCTTGAGGTAGACATGTATTGTTATGAACTTGCTTCTTAGAACTGCCTTTGTGCATCCTATAAATTCTGTTACGTTATATTTCCATTTTTATTTGTATCATTGTGTGTTTTTTTTTTAATTTCTCTTTTGTTTTCTTCTTTGGCCCATTGGTTGTTCAATAGCAAGTTGTTTAACCTCTACATTTTTGTAAATATTCCAGTTTGCTTCATGTAGTTAATTTCTAATTTTGTTCCATAGTGGTCAAAAAAGAATTTTGATATGATTTCAGGCTTCTTAAAGTTATTAAGACTTGTTTTGATCAATCTGGGAAATGTTTCAAGTCCACTTGAGAAGAATATGTATTCTGTTGCTTTCGGATGAAATATTCTGTAAATATCTATTAAGTCCATCTGGTGTAATATGTTGTTTAAGGCTGATGTTTCCATATTGATTTCTGGACCCACTGATGTAAGTGGGGTACTGAAATCCCCTACTATTATTGTATTGCCGTCTATTTCTCCCTTTAGGTCTGTTAATATTTGCTTCGCATATTTAGGTGCCTCTCTGTTAGGTGTATAAATATTTACAAATGCTGTATCTTGTTGGATGACCTCTTTATCATTATGTAACACCCTTCTTTATCTTTTATTACAGTCTTTGTTTTAACTATATTTTGTCTGATTGAAGTATAGCTACTATGGCTTTCTTTGGTTTTTTATTTGCATGGAGTATCTTTTTCCATCCCTTCACTTTTTCCACCCCTTTACTTCACATACACTATGTATGTGTCCTTATATCCAAAGTGAGTCTTGTGGGGCACCTGGGTGGCTCAGTAAGTTAAGCGTCCAATTCTTGGTTTCAGGTCAGGTCATGATCTCATTGTTCCTGAGTTTGAGCCCTACATTGGGCTTTCTGCTGTCAGTTCAGAGCCTGCTTCTCATGGTCTGCCCCTCTCTCTCTCTCTCTCTCTCTGCCCCTCCCCTTCTGGTTCTCTCTCTCTGTCTCTGAAAATAAATAAATGAAAAATAAATCTTTTATCCATTTTTCATTGGATTGCCCCTTTCTTTAAATGTTCTGGATTTGAATCATTTATCATGCTACAAGTATTTCCTCCAAGTCTCTTCACTTTTTAGTGGCATAATTTGATGAACCAGAGTTTTCAATTTTTATATTGTTAAAAAATAATATTTTTCTTTTCATTGAACACTTCTTGCATCTTGCTTAAGAAATCTTTTCCTATCTGGAAGACAGAAACATATTTTCTTATTGTCCTCTAAAATTATCATAGTTTTGCTTCAGAATTTATGTTTTAATTTACCTGAAAAAGTAATGTGATAATATAGGGATCAATTTCCTTTTTTTTCCCCATATGGAGAAGCAAGTATCCTAATGTTGCTTATTGAAAAATTATACATCCTCCATGATTCTGAAATACTAACTCTGCCATTAATCAAATATTTACATCTCCATTTCATTTCTAGATTTTCTACTCTGTTTAATTGGAATATCCTGACAAAAGGACCACATTTCCTGAAATAGTAGACAACTATTCTAAGATTGGTACCTACTAAAACAAATATCCCTATTAAGTCATCTTCTTCAGTAGCCATGTCTTGATTTTGTCCCTTTACCATTCCTCATAAATTTAGATCAGTTTTCAAGTATTTCCAAGCCCCTCTCTCTCCCTCTCTCTCCCTCTGTCTCTCTGTCTCTGTCTCTCTCTCTCTCTCTCTCTCTCTCTCTCTCTCTGTCTCTCTCAGACACACACACACACACACACACACACACACACACACACACACCTTGTTGACATTTTGATTAGGATTAAACTGAATTCATAGATCAGCTTGGGAAGGATTGACGTCTTCCCAATATCAAGTGTTGTAATCTCAGAACATGATCTCTCTATTTTTAGAACATCCTTCAATAAAGTTTATATTTTTCTCCATAGAGGGATTGTACATATTTTGTAATATTTATTCTTAGGTATTTTATGTTATTATTCTTTATAAGAAGTTGCTATTTTGTAAATTGTACTTTTAATTCTTTGCAGTTTGTGAACAGAAATGAAATTAATTTGGTATCCAAAAACTTCCTGTATACATTTTAATGCTAATAAGTCATATGTTGATTCCCTTGGAAATTCTATGTTAATGGAATTATCTGTGAGTAATATGTTTCTCAACTTTCCAATACTTACATCTTTATACATTTTTTCTTTATTTTTTCATTGTCCAAGAACTGAAGAATAATGTTGAAGAGTGATGGAGATACCTAGGACCCTTGCCTTGTTTCAATTCTTAAAGGGAGTTCTTTAACATTGAAAACAATAATTTGCTAAGCTTTTAAAGTGATAAATAATGTTAGGCTTTATCAAAGCCTTTTTCTATATCAATCAAAATGGTTACTTTATTCTCCTTTAATGCTTTAGTAGTGAATTATTTAAGTTGATTCTTATATTAACCATGCAATCCTTGACATACAACTTTGTTATGATGTGTTTTGTTGTTGTTGTTGTTGTTTTGTTATGATGTATTTTTATATTGCAGAATCTGGTGTGCTAATATTTTGTTTAGTAGCTTTGCATCTAATCTGACAAGTAATTTTAGGCTGGAATTATCCCTTCAGGTACTATTGTATTCAGGCTGTGTATCAAGTTTATCTTAGTTTCATAAGATAGGTGGGAAGTTTTCCTCTTTTTCTCTGTTCTGTAATTGTTTGTGTAAATTTAGATTTGCTTCTTTATTATTTTTGGAGGTAGACCTCCAAAAAACAACCGGGCCTGGTGTTTGTTGGATTGTTTTATAATGTAATTCAATTCAATCATTTAGACATATGCTAAATTTGACATCAGGCTACATATTTGGTTAAAAGCCACTATTTAGTTTCAGCTTTTCCTCAAACTTTGGAAGCCTAAATAGCCAAATGCCACTTTGAGATTTCTGCCAATCGGTTTGTACATGATCTATATATAATTTCCACTACGTCTAATGAGGCTAACACTATCTCAACGTAAACAAGTCTGATATTCAGGTTTACTATTAAAATCCAAATCTTCATTTAGATAAGTATTCTACAGCTAATTTAGAATAAAATTCAAGTGCATGAGAAAAATGTCCTTGTGAGCTTGTGAAGAAGTGAAGAAGTCTTGTCAGTTGAGATGGAAATGTATATTTATTATTTTAATATAAAACACCACAAAAATTGATGAGTATGATAGTTATTTTAGCATTCACATCAATATAAATTTTCAAATAGTAAAAAAACTAATTGGCATTAATATATTATGAGAAAAGACATTAGCTACTAGATTGAGAAGAATATTTTATCGTATTTGAGCCTATTAATGCCTATAAAAACAAGTTTTATTAAGGGAGAATAGTAGATTTGAAAAGTTTGTTATTTTGCTATAATTCCTGTCTGGAACAAATGGATTATAAATATAATATCAATGTTATCAGATAAAAATGTTATGAAGAAAAAAACTCTAATATCATATAAAATTAAATCATACGTCATATTAGAATCCTATACACATAAAAATGTATAAAGAGTACAAAGAAAATAATAGACTTTTTTCTTGCTAATCAAATGAGAAAAAATGGACTTGGCAGTAACTTAAGATGATTCTTACAGATTTTAATTTCTGAAGGCCAATGATGTAAAAAATGCCTGTAAAAATAACAGCTGTGGATTCATAACCAACTTTAAAAGCTTTTAAAGATTTATCCAAGTTTTTAATTCCAAGTACAAATTTACTACTAGAAAATATTTGTGAAAAACATTTTCCTCTATTATATTCAGCCGGCCATAGAGAAGCTTGTGATATTATTAAATATAGCAGGTGAAATAAAAGCATATTTGGTAACACAACTGTACTAGTGGGTTCCAGCAGAAGTATAGCAACTGACACTGAAAAGATTTACTATTCTTCTAACGTAATTTCAAACTTTTATAATTTGATATTTTTTAAAGTATAATCGCTATTATAAACAAATATTTCAAATACACTTTAACTTATTAAGTACTGTATCACAGAAGTTCATTCTGTGATGATTTCATTTGGCTTTGGCCTTGCCTTTGGTTGAAATGTGAATTTTAATACTTGGAAGTCTATCATTTGGCCAAAATGAGCTTTGGGTAGAATTCTGTACAATACTTCAGGTTTTTTATTTCTTCAGTTAGTTTGGTAAGTTATTTTTCCTAGAAATTAATTTCATCTATATTCTCAAGTGTACTGCTATGAAGTTATTATTAATGTTCACTTATCTTTCATATCCCTGCATCATCTAGGCTATGTCTCCCTTTTTATCTTAAAATTGCTTATTGTTCTCTCTCTTTTTTTTTTTATCAAGCCACATGGATATTTGTAGATTTCATTGCTCTATTTACAAAAATACAATTTTTGGCTTTGCTGTCTCTGTTACATGTTTATTTTATTTTTAATTACTTTATCTTGTTTTCGTAAGTTTTTTTTGAGGTATTACATATATACTGTAACATGCACAATTCTTAAATATACAGGTAAATGAACTTTTACCAACGAATACATCTCTGTAAAATACCATCCAGATCAAGATATAGAACATTTCAGAGAGTTCATTTCCCTTGTGCCTCTTCCCACTTAATATTCTCAGAGGAAACCTTTCATCATTTTTATCACTACCAATTAGTTTTGTCTGCTCTTGAAACCCATGAAATGGAATCATACGATATATAACCTTTTGTGTCTGATTTCTTTCAATCAACATTATATCTACGAGATTTGTCCATATTGTTGTGAGTAGTGGCACTTTGTTCTTTTTTTTATTGCTATCTACTGTTCCTTCTTTTAATTTTTCCCCGTTGTGGTTCTTTTCCTGTTTAATTTAGGTGTTAGGTTATTGAGAGGGACTTTTCTCTTTTTTTTTTTTTATGAGTAAGTACTAATCAGCTGTATTTTATTAATAATAATACATAGTATTTTTAATATTCAGTTCTAAATGTTTTTAACTTCTGTGATGTATATCTTTTTAACTCATGACATATTTGGAAATGTACCTCTTAATTTCCAAATATATAGGTTGTTTTGTGTGTTGTTTTAGTTTTATATTCTTACCAGTTCCAAGTTTTTTTTTTTGCATTATGATCAAACAAGTGTGTTAAGATTTTCTTTCTATGTTTATAATCAGTTTTCATAAATGTTTTATGTGTGCTTGAAAGGAATATTTATTTGCTAGTGGTGCAGTACAAACTTTTCTATATATGTATTAAATCAAGTTTATTTATTCAAATCTTCTTTGTTTATATTTGATTTTTTTGGTCTACTTTATCCATCAATTACTAAGAAATATATATTATAATGCTATACTATGATGGTGGATTTATCGTATTCTCCCTGTAGTTCTGTCCATTTTTACATTATATGTTTTTGTTATTTAATTCATAAAGTTTAGAATTGTACATTTTGGCTAGAATAAGCTTTCATCGTTTTATATTGCTTTTGCCTTAAAGGCTAATTTTTTTATGTAGCACAGCTAGAAAATATTTCCTTGGGTTATTATGTGTCTTCTGTATTTTTTGCAGTTTTATACTCAAGTACTCTGTACCCTTGTGTTACAGATTTACATTTGGTAAATGCCATACAGGTTTTTTTAGTCCTGTTTGAAAGTAACTTAAATACTTTAAATATAAATGTAGTCATATTTTATCTGATTGATAATATTTTTATTTTGTTTTGTGCTTTCTAATTGATCCACTGTTTGTTTTGGTTTCGTTAGTCTCTTTAGTACCTTCTTTTGGATTTATGGTAACTTTTATCAGTCCACTATTTTTATTTTTTAATTTTAGGGAACTGATTTGTACAGTCAAATTTCTTTATTTTGGAATGCATAAATTGAAGTTTATTGATTTCATAGGTAATACAAAAAAACTTTAGAACATTTCACCTCTCTTTTTAACATTACTTAATTTGTTGTCAGCACTTTGATTTTCTTTCTATATATATGTATATATATGTATATGTATATTTACCATCTAATTTATATTTTAATTATCTCTCTATATGTATACTATATTTACTTATATCTACATGTATACTACGTTTACTTATATACATATACTATATCTGTAGTAAATTTACATTTACTATATTTATGTGTATACTACCTTTACTATATGTAAATATAGTAAATATGCATATACGTATATTATTTAAGATATAATTAACACAAATTAGTTTCAGGTGTACAACATGAGGATTCAATTTTGCATATGTAGTGAAATGAACACCACAATAAGTCTAGTTAACATCTATCACCACACAGATACACTTTTTTTCCTACTGATGAGAACATTTAAGATGTAAGCAATTTTCAAATATTCAAGAGTATTAACTGTAATCACCATGATGAACATTATATCCCATGACATATGTTATAGATGGAAGTTTGTACTGTATTTTTAAACCCCTTCACCCAATTCACCCATATTCCAATTCACCCCATCAACCTCTGGCAACCACTCATCTGTATCCATAAGCTCCTTTTTTTAAACACATGTAAATGAAATCATATAGTATCTCTTTTTTCTCTGTTTGACTTATTTCATTTAGCATGATCCATCCATGTTGTCGCAAATGGCAAGATTTCATTTTTTATAGCTCAATAATACTCCATCGAGTGCATAGATGCCACATTTTCTTTATCCATTCACCTAACTGAACACATAGTTGCTTACATATTTTGGTAAATAATGCTGCAATGAAAATGGGAGTGCATATATCTTTTCAAATTAGTGTTTTATTTGGGTAAATACCCATAAATATATAGCTGAATCATATAATAGTTATATTTTTAGTTCTGTAGGAACCTCCATACTGTTTCCCATAGTGGGGTTCACCAATTTGCATTCCCACCAATAGTACAACAAGGGTTAACTTATCTCCACATCCTTGCCAACACTTCTTTATTTCTTTTCTTTTTTATAATCACTATTCTAACAGGTGTGAGATGATATTGTGTGGTTTTGATTTGAATTTCCCTGATGATTAACAATATTGAGCATCTTTTCATGTACCCATGGGCCATCTGTGTATCTTTGGAAAAACTATTCAAAACTTCTGCCCATTTTTAATCAGATAGTTTGTTTTTTTTTATTTTTTTGTTTTTGCTATTGAGTCATATGAGTCCTTTATACTCTTTGGATATTAACACTCTATTAGATATATAATTTGCAAATATTTCTTCCCATTCAGTAGGTTGCCTTTTTATTTATTGATGGTGCTTTGATGTGCAAAATCTTTTTAGTTTGATGTAGTCCCTTTTGTTTATTTTTGCTGATGTTGTCTCTCCTTTTGGTGTCATTTCCAAAACTTATTACTGTTTATAATTTAATTTTAGAAGTTTTATGGTTTTGGGTCTTATGTTAAATCTTTGATCTGTTTTGGGTAATTCTAAGTAGGATGTGAGACAGTATTCCAGTTTCATTCTTTTGAATGTGGATTTCTAGTTTTCCCAACATCATTTATTGAAGAGACGGTATTCCTCATTGTATATTCTTGGTGACTTTGTCATAAATTAATTGTCATAATTTATCATAATTAATTGTAATAAATTAATATATGCATGAGCTTATTTTTGGGCTCTCAATTCTATTTAATTGAGCTATGTGTCTATTTTTAGGCCAAGACCATATTGTTTTGATTAATATGGGTTTGTAATGTAGTTTAAAATGAGGATGCATGATGCCCCCCCAGGTTTGTTCTTCTTTCTCAGGGTTGCTTTAGATATTTGGGGTCTTTTGTGGGTCCTTAAAAAGTTTAGGATTATTTATTTTCTGTAAAAAATACCATTAATATGAAGACTTTAACAATACAAATTATCCAATCCAAATTAGGTCAATACAAATTAACCTTTCCATTTATTTGTTTTCTTCACTTTCTTTCCTCAATGTCTTGTAGTTTTCAATATACAGGTTTTTCAGTTTCTTAATTAAATTTATTCTTTGGTATTTTATTCCTTTTGATGTAATTGTAAATGTATGGTTTGCATAATTTTTCTTTTAGATAGTTCATTATTAATGTATAGAAACAGATTTTTGTAATGCATAGAAACAAATTTTTGCATGTTGCTTTTGTATCATTCAGCTTTCCTGAATTTGTTGATTAGTTCTAATAATTTTTGGTGGTCTTTAGGATAGGATTTTTTTTACACATATCATAGTATCTGTAAACAGTTTTACTTATTTTATTCTAATTTGAATGTCTTTTACTTCTTGCCTAATTGTTCTGGCTAGGACTTCTAATACTATGTTGAATAAAAGTTGAGAGAATGGCCTTCCTTCTGTTCCTGATCCTAGAGGAAAAGCTTTCAGGTTTTCACATTTGTATACCACGTTAGCTACGGTAGCCTTTATTACGTTGAGGTATATTCTCTCTATATTCATTTTGTTGAGAGTTTTTACCATAAATCGATGTTGATTTTTGTCATAGGCTTTTTCTGCATCTATTCTAATGATCATATGATTTTTATCCTTCATTTTGTTAAAATGGTGTACCATACTGACTAATTTGTATATGTTAAACTCTCCTTGCATCCCTAGAATAAATTGCACTTCATCATGTTATATTAACCCTTTTAATCTATTATTGTATTCAGTTTGCTAATAATTTATTGAGGGCTTTGCTTCTATATTTATCAGAGATTTTGGCCTGTGTCTGTCTGTCTGTCTGTCTGTCTTTCTTTTTCTTTCTTTCTTTCTTTCTTTCTTTCTTTCTTTCTTTCTTTTCTTTCTTTCTTTCTTTCTTTCTTTCTTTCTTCCTTTCTTCCTTTCTTCCTTTCTTTCTTTCTTTCTTTCTTTCTTTCTTTCTTTCTTTCCTTCTTTCTTTCTTCTTTCTTGTGGTGTCCTTGTCTGGTTTTGGTAATCAGAGTAATGCTGATTTCATAAAATGAGGATGGGAATAGTCCTCTTTTTCTGTTTTTGTTGTTTTTATTTTTGAAGAGTTTGAGAACATTTGGTATTATTTATTCTTTGAATATTTGTAGAATTTGACAATGAAGTAATCTTATCCTGGATTTTTGTGAGGGATTTTTTAAATATGAAATTTATTGTCAAATTGGTTTCCATACAACACCCAGTGCTCATCCCAACAGGTGCCCTCCTCAGTGTCCTTCACCCACCCCCCCCTCCCTCCCACCCCCCCTCCCTCCCACCCCCCACCAACCCTCAGTTCATTCTCAGTTTTTAAGAGTCTTATGGGTTGGCTCTCTCCCTCTCTAACTTTTTTTTTCTTTTTTTTCCCCTTCCCCTCCTTGTGGGGGATTTTGAATACTCAGTCTCCTTATGAGTAATTGGTCTGTTTAGATTTTCTTTCTTCATAACTCAGTCTTGGTAGGTTGTATGTTTCTAGCAATTTATTCATTTCCTATAGAGTATCCAATTGTTACTGTATAATTGTTCAGAGGAGACTCATGATCTTTCATATTTCTGTGTTATCAGTAATAATTTCTCCTAATCCACATATCATTTTCTTTCTGAGTCCTGTATCTTTTTCCCTTGGTGAGTCTAGTTAAAGGTTTGTCAATTTATCTTTACAAAAACAAAGCAAACAGCAGTTTTTTCAATGTTCTTTTTAGTTGTCTTTTTGTCACTAGTCATTTATTTCTGCTCTAATTTTTGTTAGTTTCCTTTTACTAACACTGGACTACATTTGTTCTTTTTCTGATTCCTTGATGTGTAAAGTTAGTTTTTTTTATTTGGAATTTTTCTTATTTCTTGAGACAGGCATTTATCACTATGGAATTCTCTTTTAGACCTACTTTTACTCCATTTTCATCAGTCTCAATTTTTTTTAAATTTCTTTTATTTTCTTATTTGACCCATTGGTTATGTGTAATTTCTACATATTTGTGAATTTCCAGATTTCTTGTTATAATGATTTCTACTTTCATACCATTGTGGTTAAAAAAGAATCTTGATATGATTTTAATCTTCTTAAATTTATTAAGATTTATATTGTGGCCTAACATACAATCTATTCTGGAGAACATTCCATGTGCACTTGAGAAAAAGGTGTATTCTGTTTCTTTTGGATAGAATATTTTATATATCTGCTAAGTCCATCTCGTTTAAATATGTCATTTTTAAGACTGTTTCTTTATCAGTTTTCTGTCTGGATGATATCCATTGACGAAAGTGGGATAATTAAGTCCCCTATTATTATTGTATTACTGTTTCTCTCTTTAAGTCTGTTAATATTTGCTTCATATATTTAGGTGATCATCTTTTGGGTGCATGTATATTTATAAATGTTATATCCTTCTGTTGGATTGAGTTCTTTATCATTAATGGTCATTGCCTCTTATTACAGTCTTTGTTTTAAAGTCTCTTTTGTCTGATATAAGCATAGCTATATTTGGTTTCTTCTAGTTCCCACTTGCATGAAATCTCTTTTTCCATCCCTTTATTTTCAGTCTGTGTATGTCCTTATATCTGAAGTGAGTATCTTGTAGACATCAGATAGATGTCTTGTCTTTTTGTCCTTTCAGTGGCTTTATATCTTTTAAGGAGAATTTATTTACTTTAAAGTAATTATTAATATGTACTTATTACCATTTTGTTAATGTTCTCCAGCTGTTTTGCACCTCTTGTGTTCCTTTCTTATCTTGCTCATTTTCTTTGTGATTTAATGATTTTTGTAGTGGTATGTTTAGATTCCTTTCTCTTTATCTTTTGTATAGCTAGTATAGATTTCTGCTTTTCGGTTGCCATAAGGCTTACATACAACCATTTATAACTGTCTACTTTAAATGGATAATAAGTTTGAACACATTATAATACTCAACATTTTTATTCTCCCTGCCCATATATTTTTGATGTCATAATTTACATCTTTTATCTTCTATATCTCTTAACAAATTATTATAGTTATTTTACTACTTTTGTCTGTTAACCTTCATAACTATTTTTATGTGACTAATTCATCACCTTTACAACATTAGATTATTTCAAATATTATATATTTACCTTTACCAATGAGATTTAGACTTTCATGTCTTTCTATTACTAATTGTACCTTTTATTTCAGCTTAAATAAGTCTCTTTAAATTTATTGTAAGGTCAGTTGGGTAGTGATTAATTCCTTTAGCTTTTGCTCATATTGACAACTTTTTGCTTCCTTCAATTCTGAATAACAACTTTGCTGGGTCAAGTATTTTTTGGTTGGGATTTTTATTTCCTTTCATCACTTTGAATATATTACGCCATTCCCCTCTGGCCTTCAAAAGCTCTGCTGAAAACTCTGCTGATCACCCTATTGGGATTCCCTTGTATGTAACACATTAATTTATTTTCTTCCTGCTTCTAAGATTTTCTCCTTTTTAACTATTGACATTTTAATTATAATATATCTTGGGTGTGTGAACCTTCAGGTTCATCTTCTTTGGGAGTCTCTGGGATTCTAGATCTGTTTCCCTTTTGGGTAGGGAAGTTTTTGTGCATTATTTCTTCAAATCAATTTTCTGCCTCTTTCTCTTTCTTGTCCTTTTGGAAAGCCTATATTATGAATAGGCTTTAAGTCCTGCAAGCTTTCTTCATTTTTTGTTTACTCTTTTTTTCATTATGCTTTAAATGAGTGAGTTTCACTGTCCTGTCTTTGAGTTCATTGATTCTTTCTCCTCCTTCATCTAGAATGTTGTTGAATCCTTCTAGTGTAATTTTCTGTTGACTTATTATATTCTTTAGCTCTGTAACATCTACTTGGTCCTTTCTTATGTTTTCTATTACTTTAATTTCTCACTGTGTCCATCTCATTTCCACCTGACCTGGTGAAACATTTTTATGAGTATTATGTTAAACTCTTTATCAGGTAAATCACTTATCTTAGTTTTATTAGGAACTTTTTCTGAGGTTTTCTCTATTTAGTTTGGCACATATTCCTTTATTTCATTGACTTTCTTTTTTTTAAAGTTTATTTTATTTTGAGAGAGAGATCAAGCAGGGTAGGGGAAGAGAGGGGGGATGGAGAGAGAGAATCCCAAACAGGCTCTGCACCATCAGTGCAGATCCCCATGTGGGGCTTGAACTCATGAGCTGTGAGATCATGACCTAGACAAAACCAAGAGTTGGATGCTTGAACTGAGTGAGCCAACCAGGTACCCCTGATTGACTTTCTGTAGTTGTTTCTATACTTTAGTTGAAACAGCTACCTCCTCAATCTTGAAAAGTGACCTCATGTATTTCAAGAGCTTTATCATTCAAACTTGCCCTAACTCTTGGTTGTCTCTAAAACTTTTGTGATTGTCCAGGAAGACATTTTTATTTTTAATGTCTTCTCCTTGTTGATGGTGTGCCAAGACCTGTCATTACCCCAAAGGGGAAGATTTCAGCCAGCACCTAGATCCATGCTGACTGAAACCAGACCCTCAGCCAGACCCTCATAAAGTATGCAAATATATACATTCCTGTGGGACCTCAACTGTAAGTCCCACTGACCGCCAGAGCTAGGAAACCTCAAATTGTCCTCTGGGAGGCAGTCACTAACACTGGAGCATTAGGTGAATGTACACTCTTTTTTGTGGGTGATATTGGTGGCTTGGAGCAGGACAGATAGAGAGCACAAAGATGGCATCCACTGGCCTCCCTCACCAGATAGTATCTCAGTAGGCTTCTAGAGATATGATGAGCCAGAAGTGTACCTCTCAGGTTAAAGCTCCAAGATAAGCAAATAGATCTGTTTCACAGAAATTCTGGATGTGTTTCAGTCTGCTATCTGTGCTGTGCCCTGGGGGTGATAGCTCTTCAATTGTTACAGTTCATGAGACTGAGAAACACAAGCCTACTGGCCACCGGACCCAGGCTATCAACAGGTATCCCTTAAGTGGTACCCACAATATGTGGGGCACCAGACATAAAAATGGGATGCCACATATATAGTGTCCTTTCAGGGAGATGCTGGCACTCCAGGTCACTGCAGAGATAGAACATAAACATAGTGCTTGACCTCTGAGGTCTTTGCAGAGGGTTATGGTGGACGCTTAGAAGTGTATTTAGTTAGAAGCCTGCTTCTCAGGCCACAGCTATGCAGATGACCTAGTAGGCCTCTTTTACAGAAGGACTGGGCTCCTCAGACTATTGCCTCTTGCTGTGCCCTAATGGTGGTAGCCAGTTAAGAACTATTTGTTCATTGGGTACAGTCCTGTGGGATGAGGAGCATAAGTGCCATTGGCCATTAAAGTCAGGCAATCCAGAAATATTGTTGGAGGCACCACAAAAACTTGGTGTCAGATGAGGGTGCCGGCTCTTTTTGGGGAGATACTGGCCACCTGGAGAAATGTAAAGGGAGAACACAAAGATGACCTCTATTGGGCTTTGTTTCCTGAGCACATAATAGGCTCCTAGATATGTGTGAAACCAGAAGCCAGTCCCTCAAAATGAAGCTCTAGGACAAGCAGATAATTCTCTTTCACTGAAAGACTGGGGATGTGTCTTAGTCTGCTGTCTTTGCCGTGCCATGGGGGTTGTAACCAACCTAGAACTATCTCTGATTGTTACAGTGTCATGGGACCCAAGAACATAAGCCCTGCCAGCCACAAGAGCCATGCAATCAAGGGCTATCCTCTACAGTGCAGCCAAAAACATTGGCATACAGAGGTAGGGAACTATCTCCTTTCTGGGAAATACCAGTGAATTAGAGTAAGGCAGAGGGGAACACAAAGATGGCGTCTGCAGACATCCATGCCCCCAGAGCACCCTACTGGGCCCTAGATGTGTATTAAAGAACATGTTCTCCCCTTAGGCCAATATGTGAAGATAAGCAAATAAGGCTCTTTCACACACTTTCCTCCACACTTTTCAAATGGTTGCCTTAACCCTGGGCCCTGGGGTAGCTGAGTCCAAGCACAGGCCTCTTAAAAACCATTTCTCAGTTCACTATAGCATTGTGGGGCTCATGAATGTGAACTCCATAGGCTTTAAGAGTTAAATGTTTTAGGGGTTCATCTCTTAAGTGCAGGTCTTAAAATATGGGGTACCTGATGTGGGGTTCAAAGCCTTTATTCCTCCACAAGAAGCTTTGGGTTTTGAATTCTCTCCTAATCACAGGTTACCCCACCAGAGGTTATGGTGAGATTGTGTCTCAGCCTTTCCTACCCACTTTGAAGCAGATTTT
Source organism: Prionailurus viverrinus (assembly GCF_022837055.1). Classification (NCBI taxonomy): domain Eukaryota; kingdom Metazoa; phylum Chordata; class Mammalia; order Carnivora; family Felidae; genus Prionailurus; species Prionailurus viverrinus. Next base: position 62,182,224 of record NC_062566.1, read on the forward strand.
TTTTTCTTGCTTGCCCAATGTGTAAGAGTCACTCAGCTAGTTTTTGGGTGTCTTTTAGAGGAAATTATTCCATATATAGCTCTAGATTTGGCATGTCCATGGGAAGAAGTGAGTTTGAGGTCTTCCTATATCACTGTCTTTAATTGCCCCCTTCTCTATATCTGTTTTTTTTAAAACAAGGACATTATTATTGTCTTGTAAATTAATGTTCATTTGGATTTATCCACCTATTTACCACTCACTTTTAGCTATACATTTTTTTTTCTTTAATGGCCAAGGTGATTAATATAGATTGTTAATATCAATTACTAATTAATACTGAATAATACAGATTTTCAAGGTAAAATATATTTGCTGTTACATAATGGGAGCATAATAAATATTTCTGCAACCCAGAGAGTACCCTTCAGTGTTTACAGCTTTTCTCATATATAGGGATAAATATCAACAAAACTATAGTGGCTTAATACAGGCAAGGCCACCAAGGGCTTGGACCCAAAAGAAATGAAAGTTTGGGTTACCTTGTTAGGTAAAGAAACACATTTACTACAGTGCTTATTGACGACAATTGAGGAAATAGAGAATGGACTGTGGAGAAGATATTAAAAATACTAATTTTTAGTTAGTTGTAGGAGTAGGTATACTTTTTCTTACTTTTCTAGATGTATCTATTTAAATGTATAAATATATAAATATATAAATATATAAATATGTGTGTGTGTGTGTGTGTGTGTGTGTGTGTGTGTGTGTGTTGTGCCCATGGCAGCCAGTTTTCTTTACTTTGGACCTCTAATCTTTTTAGGACATTAAACATTAAACATTAAACATTAAATCATTAGACATTAAATCATTAACATATTTTTTATACAAGGGCTACTTGCATTACATAAAATGAGAACATGCTGTTTTCATTCTTATTTTGAAGCCTAGTACTGGTAAAAGTTGGAGTGTGGATTCTGATTAGCTGAACGGCTAACATTCAAAATTCATTTCCAACTTTCTTACGACTTGTCTCTACATGATGATGATAAAAAGAGGCCAATTTACTTCCTACAATTCTTTACACTGATAATGCAGCTCTTCTTGGTGTCTGATCCATGTGTATGGGATATCTACTACAGATTATTCATCTGGAACTTTCTTTATTTCCCAACCTTTAGGTATCATGAGGGCATGGAAACTAAAGCACAAAATGACCAGGAATAGTAAGCAAGCCCTCAGAGTAAAAGTGAGCTTCTGTGCTCTGCCTCCCTCTCTGGGTCCTTATTTTCTCTTTTGCCCTGTGAGGATTCTTGCCAGCTTATCAATGCATTAAAAGACTAACATAATTATCAGTATATTTGGGTGAACATTAGTAAGAGAGTATTTCATGATATTTTGCTTGCCATTCTACAGTGGGTATCAATGAATGGCCGACTTCTTACTGTTTTTATGCCAGAAAATATCTTTTCATTTTCATTTAGAGAGACAAACATGGATTTCATGAACAGTCTTGGTGTGGTGGATCTTTCCCTTTCCCCTTGTGCTTGCTTTGCAATGAGTTAGCTCAGCAAAACTGGAACAGCAGAACAAGACAGTGTCTGTATGAACTTCAAATGGCCTATCAAAGACACTTCTCAGCCAGGATGTCCCAGACATGGAGCTGACTGGGTATTTCCTGCCACTGCTCCCTCTCCTCCAGTTTCCTGAATAGTGCATGAGAGTGTAAAGAGACAGGACTGCTCTCCTAGAACATTCTTCATATTGCTGCAGAAAGTGTCTGGCCCAAGTCTCTCTATGGAATGATGGGCTTTGGGAGAACACATTTACTGATGTATTTGGGCTTATAAATATTTTCCTATAAATCTATGATTATGTCATATCTTACCAGTGTTGTACACTCATGGCCTTCACAGGCACTATTTTCCCTTACAGTTTTAATTAGTGCCCTCAGCAATTTAATATTTCTCCATTATTATCTGGTATCCTTTTTTTTTAAATGGTTATTCATTTTTGAGGGACAGAGAGACAGAGCATGAGCAGAGGAGAGGCAGAGAGAGAGAGAAGCACAGAATACAAAGCAGGCTCCAAGCTCTGACCTGTCAGCACAGAACCGACATGGGGCTCGAACTCACAAACCATGAGATCATGACCTGAGGTGAAGTCAGACACTGAACCGACTGAGACACCAAGGCATCCTGTCCGGTAGCTAGGTTTCTGATGAGAAATTTCCTGTCAGTCCAAATACCTTTCTTTTGTAGGTTATCTGTTCTTTGTGTCTGGCAGCTTCTAAGATGATTTACTTTTTTTATTATTCTGCAGTTTTACCCTAGCTTGATATTTGAATCCATTTTTGATCTTAAGATACTTGGAAAATTCTCATCTTGTCAAATATTGCTTCTGTGCCATTTCCTCCGTTTTATTTTTCTGGGACTATCATGTGATAGAAGTCAGGGCTGCACAATTTATAATCTATCCTCTATAGCTTCATTATCTCTCTATCCTACCTGCTTTCTTCTTTTTTTGAAATCTTGCATGTTATATTCTGGATGAATTTCTCTTTTAATTCAGTGACTTACTCTTCCATTTTGTCCAATGCCAGGTTTACTACATCTCTCAAGCGTTTGAATTTTGAAGACTGTGTATCTCCTTTCCAAAATTTCAAATTATATTTGTTTCATATCTTCTTGGTCTTGCTTCATTTCTGCCTATTTTTGTTCCGTAAGTCCTTGCTTTTCTTTAATATAATGTATTCTTTACATTTGGGCACTAAACATTTATTTTAAAGATTTCTTTCAACTCTTCCACCATGTTAATTTCTCCCTGAGACAATTTATCTTAGTTCTTGCTGCTATTTTTGGCTGTCCTCTCAGCATCTGTCTTACTTTGGGTTCTCCGTGGAACTGACTCTGAGTAGAGGATGTGAGTGCATGTTGTTTATTGGGAGGTGAAGGAAACAGTAGTAGAATAATGGACAACAAGAGAGCCAGGGAAAAAACAACCAATAATCGGTGTATTACTGAACCAGTTACCCCTGTGTGTAACTAATGGTCAATCCTACAAGGAAACTTTGGGAGCCAGTGTAGAACAGACCTCTCAGAGTTATCCTACCCAAGGGTAATGCTAGTATTTATGTACCAATTTACGTTAGTCAGTTTGAGGCTGCTCCCCAAAGGCATTAGTCCATCACTTTTAGTATGCCAGACACTAGGCAAAGCAGGGTTCAGTGCCCACATAGGAAAACAAAGACAAAGAAATACAGGGGTTGAAAGTCAGACCAATATGCACTTGAGCAGTGAGAATGAGGAGATAAGGGGCACTAACGGTGTCTGTTATGACATGAGATCTTTCCCTATTTCACATTTTGGTTTGTGAGAGGAATTTCACTTGTTTGTTTGTTCCCTCCCTTTAGCTATGCTTTAAATGCATTTGCATAGTATTTATCCAGACTTACTATCCTTAGCCTAGAACCAAGAGCATATGATGACCTTGAAGGGCTCCTATTCAATGACATTGTTATAGGGACAATGTAGTTCCAGTCAGTTGGCTACTGGGCTACTTTGACCATTGCCTTGTTGCAAGAATAACCATTTTTCCCACTCCCAGCCTGCAGCTTGCTAAAAACCCTAGCCATAGGGAGTGTTCAGCAATTTTTCTCAGTCCTATTTCATAATCTAGAGAGCCTTGTCTTTAAGGAGTGTTATTTACCATGCAGAATGCTAAATTCTGCTTACCATCACCTGCTTCTTAAGGGCAGCAAGCTTGTGTATTGAGAACATTTTACTATTTTCATTTCTTTCAGTTTTCATTTTGAAAAGTTATTTATTTTACTTTTCAGGCTGGCTGTGTATTTTGGTCTTCTACTGGTATATTTCATGTATTATTGGTATGTGTTTGGGCAGAGGGAATATAACAAACTATAATTTCACTGTGCTATAATGGCTAAATGTTTATTACCTCTATATTTTAAATAAAACCATAGAATTTTTAAATTTTAAATTGTATATTTTTAAGTTCTCATTTAAAAGCAAGGCATGTGCATCGTGAAAAATTGTAGTTGTTTGTGCAAGGCTTGTGGAACCTATTTTCTTCTGACTTTTTGTTTTGTATGTGTCATTTTTTTTTCTATATGAAATTTTCTGGGGGGAAGGAGGGAAGTTCTGCTTTTTTGTACTCTTCTAATACTAAGTTGCCCTAAGAGATTCTCAATTTGGAGTTTTCTACCTTATTTAGAAACAACTACAACCATAACCTTTTCTATGTTCTGAACATGTCTTCCTAAAAATGAATCAAAACTCCTGATATTCACTGTTGACTCAGATATTCTAAAAATGCCCAATTTAATGTTTATATAACAGAAATGGTCTCAATAGAGTACATGAGACTATTAAAAGGTTGAGAAATAAAATATCCAACAATAAAGAATTAAGAATTGCAGAGAATGATTCTGAGGAATTTTATCTTTTCCACAACTATATCAGTAGCTGTGGTAGGAACAGAGAATCAACCTCACATTTCCTTTTCAACCTTGCCTACACCCTTGCACCTTTACTCCAGACTCTTCAAAGTTTGGACGGCTCCTTGCCTTATATAGAATGAGAATTTCTCAGGATTTCTTACACCTATGGATACAAATCAAAAGGAGACTACAGAGACCTGTCAGGATTGAGATTGGTAGCCATAAGGCAAAATGAAGACAAAAATATCCTGGACAAAAGTAATTCTGATTAAAAGAGCATCTCATGATAGGACCTAGTTAAATGGTTTGTTTTGTTTTGTTTTGTTCTGGCATTTTAATTGAGGTATAATTGACCTAGCATTGTATAGCTTCAGTTGTACAACATGATTCCACACTTGTATACATTATAAAATGAAAATCACAATGTCTAGTTATCACCTGCTACTGTATGTAATTACAAAATATTTTTCTTATAAACTCTCAAGATTTACTCTCTTAGAAACTTTTAAATATGTATTATAACATTATTAAGTATGAATATCGTGCTGTACATTACATTCTGGGACTTATTTTCTTTTTTTATTATTTTTCTTTAATGTTTATTTATTTTTGACAGAGAGAGAGAGACAGAGCATGAGCGGGGGAGGGGCAGAGAGAGAGAGGGAGACACAGAATCCGAAGCAGGCTCCAGGCTCTAAGCTGTCAGCACAGAGCCCGACGCGGGGCTGGAACTCAGACCACAAGATCATGTCCTGAGCTGGAGTCAGATGCTCAACTGACTGAGCTACCCAGGCGCCCCGTGACTTATTTATTTTCTAACAGGAAGTTTATAACTTATGACTCCCCTGACACATTTTGCCTACCACCCACCCCCTGCCTCCGGGAAATTCTTCTGTGCATCCATGAGCTTGTTTGGAGTGTGTGTGTGTGTGTGTGTGTGTGTGTGTGTGTGTGTGTGTATTAGATTCCACATATTAGTGAGATCATATGGTATTTGTCTTTCTGTTTCTGACATTTCACTTAGACAGGAGTGTTTCGGAGTCCATCCATGTTGTTACAAAGATATTCTTCTTTTCGATGGCTGAAAAAAAATATTCCAGTTTGTGTGTGTGTGTGTGTGTGTGTGTGTGTGTGTGTGTGTGCATGCGTACCCACACTTTTTAATTCATTCATTCGTTAATGGACACTTAGGTTGTTTCCATATATTGGCTATTGTAAGTAATTCTGCAATGAACATGGGGGGTGTATGTATCTTTTTGAATGTTTAAAAATGTTTTTATTTCCTTTGGATAAAAACCTGGAAATGAAATTGCTGGATTACTTAGTAGCTCTAGTTTTTAAGGGCTCTCCATACTCTTTTCCATAGTGGCTGCACAAATTTATTCCTACCAGCAGTGCACAAGGTTTCCCTTTCTCTCTATCTTTGCCAACACTTGTTATTTTTATTTTTTGTTTCTTTTGATAATAGCCATTCAAACAGGTTTGAGGTGATATCTTATTGTGGCTTTGATTTGCATTTTTCCGATGATTAATGATGTAGAGCATCTTTTCATGTACCTGATGTCTGTCTATATATCTTCTTTGGAAAACTGTCTATTCAGATTCTCTGCCCATTTTTTAATCAGTTTTTTTTGTTTTTTTTGTTTTGTTTTGTTTTGTTGTTGTTTTGTTTTTGTTTTTGTTTTTGGTTTTTTTTGCAGTTGGGTTGTATGGATTCTTTATAGATTTTGGATATTAACCCCTTATCAGACATGATACACATTTTTCTTTTTTTTTTTTTTTTTTTTTTGTTTTCAACATTTATTTATTTTTGAAAGAGTGAGAGCATGTGCGCATGCACACATCCAAGTTGGGGACGGGCAGAGAGAGGAAGACGGGATACAAAGCAGGCTCCGCACTGGGAGCCCAGAGCCCAGTGTGGGGCTCGAACTCGGAACCGTGAGATCATGACCTGAGCCGAAATCAAGAGTCAGCTAGCCACTTAACCGACTGAGTCACCCAGACGTCCCTAAAACTGCTTTGTAATTTCAAATAAGGATAAGGTATTCTGTGATTATTTGAGAACGTAGACAATGCTGCTGTTGTTGCAAGGGCTTTTCTCTTCTCTGTCCAATGTATCCAGAATCACTACCAAAGTTCTATTTTACTAAACTATATTGGATTCTTCACTAACTTTTCTAGCTTCTGTATTTCCAGCAGTTTTCAGGGACTGCCCTTCAGCATCTATAGCCATGACCATTCCAATTTTGAGCCTGTTCTGGAAGAAGCAGGGACTGCTATCTATAAACAAGTCCCTTGACACTCTACCCGATTCCTTGGAGGTATTAAGGGTGGCCAGATGAGATTCAAAGGTTTATTATTATTATTATTATTATTACTGCGTTTAGAACTTTATTTTTTTTTTATTTTTTTTTTTTTTTTATGAAATTTATTGACAAATTGGTTTCCATACAACACCCAGTGCTCATCCCAAAAGGTGCCCTCCTCAATACCCATCACCCACCCTCCCCTCCCTCCCACCCCCATCAACCCTCAGTTTGTTCTCAGTTTTTAAGTCTCTTATGCTTTGGCTCTCTCCCATTCTAACCTCTTTTTTTTTTTTTTCCTTCCCCTCCCCCATGGGTTCCTGTGAAGTTTCTCAGGATCCACATAAGAGTGAAACCATATGGTATCTGTCTTTCTCTGTATGGCTTATTTCACTTAGCATCACACTCTCCAGTTCCATCCACGTTGCTACGAAAGGCCATATTTCATTTTTTCTCATTGCCACGTAATATTCCATTGTGTATATAAACCACAATTTCTTTATCCATTCATCAGTTGATGGACATTTAGGCTCTTTCCATAATTTGGCTATTGTTGAGAGTGCTGCTATGAACATTGGGGTACACGTGGCCCTATGCATCAGCGCTCCTATATCCCTTGGATAAATTCCTAGCAGTGCTATTGCTGGGTCATAGGGTAGGTCTATTTTTAATTTTCTGAGGAACCTCCACACTGCTTTCCAGAGCGGCTGCACCAATTTGCATTCCCACCAACAGTGCAAGAGGGTTCCCGTTTCTCCACATCCTCTCCAGCATCTATAGTCTCCGGATTTGTTCATTTTGGCCACTCTGACTGGCGTGAGGTGATACCTGAGTGTGGTTTTGATTTGTATTTCCCTGATAAGGAGCGACGCTGAACATCTTTTCATGTGCCTGTTGGCCATCCGGATGTCTTCTTCAGAGAAGTGTCTATTCATGTTTTCTGCCCATTTCTTCACTGGGTTATTTGTTTTTTGGGTGTGGAGTTTGGTGAGCTCTTTATAGATTTTGGATACTAGCCCTTTGTCCGATATGTCATTTGCGAATATCTTTTCCCATTCCGTTGGTTGCCTTTTAGTTTTGTTGGTTGTTTCCTTTGCTGTGCAGAAGCTTTTTATCTTCATAAGGTCCCAGTAATTCACTTTTGCTTTTAATTCCCTTGCCTTTGGGGATGTGTCGAGTAAGAGATTGCTACGGCTGAGGTCAGAGAGGTCTTTTCCTGCTTTCTCCTCTAAGGTTTTGATGGTTTCCTGTCTCACATTTAGGTCCTTTATCCATTTTGAGTTTATTTTTGTGAATGGTGTGAGAAAGTGGTCTAGTTTCAACCTTCTGCATGTTGCTGTCCAGTTCTCCCAGCACCATTTGTTAAAGAGGCTGTCTTTTTTCCATTGGATGTTCTTTCCTGCTTTGTCAAAGATGAGTTGGCCATACGTTTGTGGGTCTAGTTCTGGGGTTTCTATTCTATTCCATTGGTCTATGTGTCTGTTTTGGTGCCAATACCATGCTGTCTTGATGATGACAGCTTTGTAGTAGAGGCTAAAGTCTGGGATTGTGATGCCTCCTGCTTTGGTCTTCTTCTTCAAAATTCCTTTGGCTATTCGGGGCCTTTTGTGGTTCCATATGAATTTTAGGATGGCTTGTTCTAGTTTCGAGAAGAATGCTGGTGCAATTTTGATTGGGATTGCATTGAATGTGTAGATAGCTTTGGGTAGTATTGACATTTTGACAATATTTATTTTTCCAATCCATGAGCAGGGAATGTCTTTCCATTTCTTTAAATCTTCTTCAATTTCCTTCATAAGCTTTCTATAATTTTCAGCATACAGATCCTTTACATCTTTGGTTAGATTTATTCCTAGGTATTTTATGCTTCTTGGTGCAATTGTGAATGGGATCAGTTTCTTTATTTGTCTTTCTGTTGCTTCATTGTTAGTGTATAAGAATGCAACTGATTTCTGTACATTGATTTTGTATCCTGCAACTTTGCTGAATTCCTGTATCAGTTCTAGCAGACTTTTGGTGGAGTCTATCGGATTTTCCATGTATAATATCATGTCATCTGCAAAAAGCGAAAGCTTGACTTCATCTTTGCCAATTTTGATGCCTTTGATTTCCTTTTGTTGTCTGATTGCTGATGCTAGAACTTCCAGCACTATGTTAAACAGCAGCGGTGAGAGTGGGCATCCTTGTCGTGTTCCTGATCTCAGGGAAAAAGCTCTCAGTTTTTCCCCGTTGAGGATGATGTTAGCTGTGGGCTTTTCATAAATGGCTTTTATGATCTTTAAGTATGTTCCTTCTATCCCGACTTTCTCAAGGGTTTTTATTAAGAAAGGGTGCTGGATTTTGTCGAAGGCCTTTTCTGCATCGATTGACAGGATCATATGGTTCTTCTCTTTTTTTTTGTTAATGTGATGTATCACGTTGATTGATTTGCGAATGTTGAACCAGCCCTGCATCCCAGGAATGAATCCCACTTGATCATGGTGAATAATTCTTTTTATATGCCGTTGAATTCGATTTGCTAGTACCTTATTGAGAATTTTTGCATCCATATTCATCAGGGATAGTGGCCTGTAGTTCTCTTTTTTTACTGGGTCTCTGTCTGGTTTAGGAATCAAAGTAATACTGGCTTCATAGAATGAGTGTGGAAGTTTTCCTTCCCTTTCTATTTCTTGGAATAGCTTGAGAAGGATAGGTATTATCTCTGCTTTAAACGTCTGGTAGAACTCCCCTGGGAAGCCATCTGGTCCTGGACTCTTATTTGTTGGGAGATTTTTGATAACCGATTCAATTTCCTCGCTGGTTATGGGTCTGTTCAAGCTTTCTATTTCCTCCTGATTGAGTTTTGGAAGAGTGTGGTTGTTCAGGAATTTGTCCATTTCTTCCAGGTTGTCCAGTTTGTTGGCATATAATTTTTCATAGTATTCCCTGATAATTGTTTGTATCTCTGAGGGATTGGTTGTAATAATTCCATTTTCATTCATGATTTTATCTATTTGGGTCATCTCCCTTTTCTTTTTGAGAAGCCTGGCTAGAGGTTTGCCAATTTTGTTTATTTTTTCAAAAAACCAACTCTTGGTTTCGTTGATCTGCTCTACACTTTTTTTAGTTTCTATATTGTTTATTTCTGCCCTGATCTTTATTATTTCTCTTCTTCTGCTGGGCTTAGGCTGCCTTTGCTGTTCTGCTTCTAGTTCCTTTAGGTGTGCTGTTAGATTTTGTATTTGGGATTTTTCTTGTTTCTTGAGATAGGCCTGGATTGCAATGTATTTTCCTCTCAGGACTGCCTTTGCTGCGTCCCAAAGCGTTTGGATTGTTGTATTTTCATTTTCATTTGTTTCCATATATTTTTTAATTTCTTCTCTAATTGCCTGGTTGACCCACTCATTCGTTAGTAGGGTGTTCTTTAACCTCCATGCTTTTGGAGGTTTTCCAGACTTTTTTCTGTGGTTGATTTCAAGCTTCAGAGCATTGTGGTCTGAAAGTAAGCATGGTATAATTTCAATTCTTGTAAACTTATGAAGGGCTGTTTTGTGACCCAGTATATGATCTATCTTGGAGAATGTTCCATGTGCACTCGAGAAGAAAGTATATTCTGTTGCTTTGGGATGCAGAGTTCTAAATATATCTGTCAAGTCCATCTGATCCAATGTCTCATTCAGGGCCCTTGTTTCTTTATTGACCGTGTGTCTAGATGATCTATCCATTTCTGTAAGTGGTGTATTAAAGTCCCCTGCAATTACCACATTCTTATCAATAAGGTTGCTTATGTTTATGAGTAATTGTTTTATATATTTGGGGGCTCCGGTATTCGGTGCATAGACATTTATAATTGTTAGCTCTTCCTGATGGATAGACCCTGTAACTATTATATAATGACCTTCTTCATCTCTTGTTACAGCCTTTAATTTAAAGTCTAGTTTGTCTGATATAAGTATGGCTACTCCAGCTTTCTTTTGGCTTCCAGTCGCATGATAAATAGTTCTCCATCCCCTCACTCTCAATCTAAAGGTGTCCTCAGGTCTAAAATGAGTCTCTTGTAGACAGCAAATAGATGGGTCTTGTTTTTTTATCCATTCTGATACCCTATGTCTTTTGGTTGGCGCATTTAATCCATTTACATTCAGTGTTATTATAGAAAGATACGGGTTTAGAGTCATTGTGATGTCTGTATGTTTTATGCTTGTAGTGATGTCTCTGGGACTTTGTCTCACAGGGTCCCCCTTAAGATCTCTTGTAGGGCTGGTTTAGTGGTGACAAATTCCTTCAGTTTTTGTTTGTTTGGGAAGACCTTTATCTCTCCTTCTATTCTAAATGACAGACTTGCTGGATAAAGGATTCTCGGCTGCATATTTTTTCTGTCTAGCACCCTGAAAATCTCGTGCCAATTCTTTCTGGCCTGCCAAGTTTCAAAAGAGAGATCAGTCACGAGTCTTATAGGTCTCCCTTTATATGTGAGGGCACGTTTACCCCTTGCTGCTTTCAGAATTTTCTCTTTGTCCTTGTATTTTGCCAGTTTCACTATGATATGTCGTGCAGAAGATCGATTCAAGTTACGTCTGAAGGGAGTTCTCTGTGCCTCTTGGATTTCAATGCCTTTTTCCTTCCCCAGTTCAGGGAAGTTCTCAGCAATTATTTCTTCAAGTACCCCTTCAGCACCTTTCCCTCTCTCTTCCTCCTCTGGGATACCAATTATGCGTATATTATTTCTTTTTAGTGTATCACTTAATTCTCTAATTTTCCCCTCATACTCCTGGATTTTTTTATCTCTCTTTTTCTCAGCTTCCTCTTTTTCCATAACTTTATCTTCTAGTTCACCTATTCTCTCCTCTGCCTCTTCAAGCCGAGCTGTGGTGGTTTCCATTTTGTTATGCATTTCGTTTAAAGCGTTTTTTAGCTCCTCGTGACTGTTCCTTAGTCCCTTGATCTCTGTAGCAAGAGATTCTCTGCTGTCCTGTATACTGTTTTCAAGCCCAGCGATTAATTTTATGACTATTATTCTAAATTCACTTTCTGTTATATTATTTAAATCCTTTTTGATCAGCTCATTAGCTGTTGTTATTTCCTGGAGATTCTTCTGAGGGGAGTTCTTCCGCTTGGTCATTTTGGATAGTCCCTGGAGTGGTGCGGACCTGCAGGGCACTTCCCCTGTGCTGTAGTGTATAACTGGAGTTGGTGGGCGGGGCCGCAGTCAGACCTGATGTCTGTCCCCAGCCCACTGCTGGGGCCACGGTCAGACTGGTGTGTGCCTTCTCTTCCCCTCTCCTAGGGGCGGGATTCACTGTGGGGTGGTGTGGCTCGTCTGGGCTACTTGCACCCTGCCAGGCTTGTGATGCTGGGGATCTGGCGTATTAGCTGGGGTGGGTAGGCAAGGTGCTCGGGGGCAGGAGGGGCAGGCTTAGATCGCTTCTCCTTAGGTGATCCACTTCAGGAGGGGCCCTATGGCAGCGGGAGGGAGTCAGATCCGCTGCCGGAGGTTTGGCTCCGCCGAAGCGCAGAGTTGGGTGTTTGCGCGGAGCGAGCAAGTTCCCCGGCAGGAACAGGTTCTCTTTGGGATTTCGGCTGGGGGATGGGCGGGGGAGATGGCGCTGGCGAGTGCCTTTGTTCCCCACCAAACTGAGCTCTGTTGTCAGGGGGCTCAGCAGCTCTCCCTCCCTTTGTCCTCCAGCCTTCCCGCTTTCCGAGCAGAGCTGTTAACTTATGACCTCCCAGACGCTAAGTCGCGCTTGTTGTGGGAACGCAGTCCGTCAGGCCCCTCCGCTTTTGCAAGCCAGACTCGGTGGCTGTGCTTGGCCGGCGAGCCGCCCCTCCGCCCCGGCTCCCTCCCGCCAGTCCGTGGAGCGCGCACCGCCTCGCCGCCCTTCCTACCCTCTTCCGTGGGCCTCTCGTCTGCGTTTGGCTCCGGCGACTCCGTTCTGCTAATCCTCTGGCGGTTTTCTGGGTTATTTAGGCAGATGTAGATGGAATCTAAGTGATCAGCAGGACGTGCGGTGAGCCCAGCGTCCTCCTAAGCCGCCATCTTGCCGCCCTCTTCGATACACATTTTTCTTATTGAAAAAGTTGACTTTTCATTTTATTGGTGGTTCCCTTTCCTGTGGTCCCACTTGTTTATTTTTGCCTTTGGTGTCAAATCCAACAAATCATCACAAGACTGATATTAAGGAGCTTGCCACCTATGTTTCTATTAGGAATGTTGTGGTTTCAGGTTTTGTGTTCAATCTCTGATCCATTTTGAGTCATTTTATTCATGGTGTAAGATAGTGGTCCCATTTCATTCTCTTGTATATGGCTGTCTGTTTTTTGCAGCACTATTTATTAGTGATCTATCATTGTACATTCTTGGTTCCTAGATTATAAATTAATGATCATATATGCATGGGGTTATTTCTGGACTCTCCATTCTGTTCTATTGAACTATGTGTCTGGTTTTATGAGAATGCCATACTGTTTTGATTACTCTAGCTTTGTAATATAGTGCGAAATCAGGAAGCATGATATCTTCATCTTTGTTCTTTCTCAAGATCACTTTTGCTTTCTAAGGCCTTTTGTGTTTCCTTACAAATTTTAGGATTGTTCTATTATTGTGAAAATAGCCATTCAATTTTGATACAGATAACATTGCATCTGTAGATTGCTTTGGGTGGTATGGACACTTCAATACCACTTTCAGTCTAGGAGCACAGCAAAAATTTTCCATCTTTTGTGTCTTTTTTTAGTTTTCATCGATCAATATTCTATAGTTTTCAGTGTACAGGTCTTTGATTTCCTTGGTTATGTTTATTCCTAGGTATTTTATTACTTTTGACTAATAATAAATGGGACTGCTTTTTTTATTTCTCTTTCTGATAGTTTATTAATAGTGTAATAAAACAGCAGATTTTCCTATGTTTATTTTGCGTCATTCAACTTTTGTTTGAATACCTTAAATTTGTTCTTAAGTTCTAATAGTTTTTGGGTGGAGTCCTTAGGGTTTATACAAATATAGCATATCATCTGCAAATAGTGACAGTGTTACTTCTGTTCCAGTTTGGGTGTCTTTTATTTCTTTTTCTTGCATAATTGCTCTGGCTAGGACTTCCAATACTATTGTGTCATTTCTGATCTTAGAAGAAAAGCTTTCAGCTTTTCAACCTTGAGTATGATACTAGGTATGTGCTTGTCCTATAGATTATAATGTTTAGGTACATCCCACTTTCTTCAGAGTTTTTATCATAAGTGGATGTTGAATTTTTTCAAAGGTTTTTTCTGCATCTGTTAAGATCATGTAATTTTTATCTTCATTTTGCTAATGTGAAATGTCATATTAACTTTGTGGATGATGAATTCCGGTGCATCTTTCGAATAAATCCCACTCGATCATGGTGTTTTATCCTTTTAATGTATTGTTGAATTTGGTTTGCTAATATTTTTGTTTAGGATTTTTTTTGTCTATGTTCATCAAGGGTATTGGCCTGTAATTTTCTTTTCTTGTAGTGTCATATCTGGTTCTGGTATCAGAGCAATGCTGTCCTCATAGAGTAAGTTTAGAAGTATTCCTTCTTCAAATTTTTGAAGGAGTTTGGGAAGGATTGGTATTAATTCTTAAATGTTTGCTAGAATTCACCTGTCTGGTCCAGAACTTTTGTTTGTAGGGAGATTTCTGATTACTGATTCAGTCTCCCTACCAGCAATCAGTTTGTTCATATTTCTATTTCTTCATGACTCAGTCTTGCTAGGTTGTATGTTTCTAGGAATTTATCCATTTCTTCTAAGTTGTCCAATTTGTTGACATACAATTTTTCATAGTAGTCCAAGCAACATATTTTATTTTTAATTTACACTTAGTACTTGAGAGTATGCCAAGACCTATCATGTCCCAAAGGGAAGATCATAGTCAACACCTAAATTCAGGCTGATGAAAGACAGACCTAAGGCAGCAGCTTTTAAAGTATGCAAATATATGTAGTCCTGTGAGAAGATAAGCATAAGTCCCACTGGCCACTAGAGCTGAGCAATCTAGAAGTGTCCTCTCGTTAAGAGTTGGAAAAATCAGGGCCCAGATGACTGTGTAAGTTCCTTTTTGGGAGATACTGGTGAGGTAGAGGAAGATCACTGACCTATATCCCTGGAGCATGCCTAAGAATGGCCATAAATGTGTGCCACACCACAAGCCTGCCCCTCAGGCCTAACCTCCAGGACAGATAGGTCTTCTCCATAGAAAGACTGAAAATATGTTTCAGTCATCTGTGCAGTGCTCTAGGTGTGGCCACCTACCAGAACCTGTTTCTCATCTGGTTAGAGTCCCCTGGGACCCAGGAATGCAAGCCCCACAGGCCACCAGAGCCAGCAGTCAAGGGGCATCCCCTTGGCTGCTGCTACAAAAACTGGGCTCTGGATATAAAAATCAGGACATCAAATGTATGCACAAGCTCCCTTCCAGGGGATACTGCCTCTGCAGAGCACAGCATAGGAAGAACACAAAGAATGCACCTGCTTCTGAGTTCTTTGATGTGTACTTCATTAGAAGCTGGCCTCTCGGGCCACAGTTATGAAGACAAGCTAGTAGATGTCTTTCTTAGCAAGACTGGGTCCTGGGTCTATTGCCCTTTGCCGTGCCCTGGGGGTGGTAACCAGTTAAGAGCCCTCTCCATACTTTATAGTCCTGTGGGATCCACAAGCTTAAGCCCCCTCTGTCAACCAGAGCCACACAATCTAGAGGTATCCCTTGATGGTGGTCATAAAAAATCGGGGTCCAAGATGACTGTATAAGTTCTTTTGTGGGAGATCCCGGCCAGCTGGAGCAGGGCCAAGGGAGCAATGCATGATGGCATCCATCTGCCTCCATCTCCAGGGTGCACTTCAATAACTTTCTAGATCTTTGCCAAACCAGAAGCCTGACCCTCAGTCTGCAGCTCCAGGACAAAGAAAGAAGCCTATGTCACAGAAAGACTGGTGTGCTTTAGTCTCCTGTCCGCACAGTTCCCTAGGGGTGACAAAAAGCCTAGAGTTGTCTCTCTGATTGTTACAGTCTGGTGGGACCCAGAAACACAACCCCCCTGACCTCCAGCCGGGGCCAGGCATTCAAGAAGTATTTCCTAGGGGGCAGTCAGAAAACTGGGGAATCCGCTCCTTTTCAAGAAGTGCCAGAGAGCTAGAACAATGCAGAGGGAGAGCATAAAGATGATGCTTACTAGCTTCTGTCACTGGAACTACCCCCATCAGGCTCTAGATGTGTGCCAGGTTAGTTGCTTGGCCCTTAGGCCAGTGCCTTAAGATAAGAAAATAAGCCTCTTTCACATAAAGTCTGCAAGCCTCTCCATGCTTCTGTGCTGGTACTTGGGGCAGGGGAGTCTGAGCTTGCCAGCCCTTTAAAAGCCATTTATTTCTCAGTTTGCTATAGTGTTGTGAGTCTCATGGAAAAAAGCTCTTGGTAATTTTGAAAACTAGGTAAATGTTTAGGGGCTCATCTCTCACGTACAGGTCTTAAAAGTTGGAGAGCCCAATATGGGGGTTCAAACCCTTAGCTCCTTAGGGAAAAGCTCCAGGTTTTGAGTCCCCTCCTGATTGTGGGTAACCATTCCAGGGGTACGGTTTATAGTGAAATTGTGTCCCAGGTTCACCAACCCACTTTGGTGTGGATTTTTTCTCATTTGTCTGAGGTATAGGAGTTGCTTAGCTAGTATTTAGGGTTTTTTTTTTTTTTCAGAGGAAATTGTTCCATAGGTAGCTATAGATCAAGTGTGTCTGTGGGAGGAGGGAGTTCAGGTCTTCTTATATTGCCGCTCTAAACCAGAACATCCAGACCTAGTTAAAGGTTAAAATTCCATTTCCCCTCCCCCACCTCATTTCCTATTTTACATGCACCAAGGTAACTGGAATAAATAGATGTTTTAATGCAGAGTAAGCCTGTAGCTCCCTATACGTGCCAAATAAGATAAAGAAATACTCATCTGGAATGGAACAACTATTGTGCACATTTTTACATTGGATAGGACAAAACTCCGCATTATAAAATTAAATGCTAGTAGAAGCTAGTACTATGCAAGAAATCACAAAATCCCCACCCTTAGAGAATTTTTCAAAAATAATATTGAGTCTTATATAGTCTTACTGAAAACTAAGATGGGAACTAACATTATAGAGCTTCCACTGTGTGCCAAATAATATGTTAGGAAGATATATAGATACATATAGATATTTATATTTCACTCATTTAAGCATCACCCAGAGCTGCCAACCAAATATTAATTTATAAAGAAACTGAGACTTGGAGAGCCAGAGAATAGCTAATCCAGGATTCAAACCATTTTTGTCTCTCTTCAAAATTTAGGCTCTTTGTGCTACAGTATGGTGGTGTGTTCTCACACCAGGATGGGTGTGAGAGCTGGAAATAACACACGATATCTGGCACATGGGTATCATGAAATAAATGGTAGCAATTATTATTACTGTTATTCACACTTCTTTCAAATGGTTTAGCGCAGATCCTGTGTTACTTTTATAGAAGTAATTTTATAGAATGTCTGCCTTCCATTTTCAAATCGCACCGTGGCAACTTACTACTTTTTGACAAAATAAAGAGATGACCAAGTTTGCTGGGGCCTTCAGAGAACGTTATCTTTCCAGAGAATCAAAACTCCTGACCGGTTCCTTGCAGATGTATACCAGGAGGCTTATAAACTGCAGGTGGGTCTCCTGGTCAGACTTGATGTTAGACTTGACCCTGTCAGTAATGCAAGTTTATTCGATATTGGGGAAGTGCCAGGGAGGAGCAAGGGTGGAAAGGCTCAATTAGCTATTTGGGCGAATGAAATGCCAATGAAATACCCTGAAGTAAGCTAGTGTCTGCTTACAACCCCCTGGGGCTTTCTGAATAAACAGCCAAGAGAGAGCTAAAAAGTGCACTTGGGATTCTCTCTGACTTGAACCACTTGGAGAGGGTGAGGTTGGAAGGTGTGGCTATTATATAGGGGACCTTCTCCCTTTCTGTGAGTTTTCTCCGTCCTGTGCCCGGCTGCTCTGGCAGGCTATCACTCACCACGGTGTATTGTGTTCCTTTTACTTTAACCTTGTGCGTTTTTATACAAGATCGTTCTTTTTTTACACAAGACCAGAGGCCCTACTTGCATAGTAGACCCAATGAAATAGCTACATTTTAATTAAATTTACACAGCTTTTATGACACCAGTGGGCAGCCTTCACTGCTACCCAGAGAAACCCCAGGGCCATCAGATGTACTTCACATGTAATTAATCTCTAATGCTCGACTTTGTAAGATAGGTAATAATACTGCCCAGATAGAAATGAGAGCTTCCGAGAAGACTCATATTAAAGATGAAGAGAGAAGCTTTAGGAGGATTTGGTTTTCAAGAGAGCAACAAAGTGTGAACTTTATTAAAAGGAAAAGAAATAATGGGGATATCTTGCATTAACTAAAAATGCTTGACATCTTCAATTTTTCAGTTTCTTTTATTTTGCCCCAGATAAATGTTTCAGGGTTTGTTTTTATAATGCATACCATGTGCAACATTGTATTTGTAGCCTCATAGATTTAATATTTGGACAAAGGAAAGATTTGCTGTGTTCAGAAATTGAAAAGAGAGAGAGAAAGAGAAAAAAACAGTGACTAAATCCTTTAATAGAATTTAAATCTCTTTCCCTGAAAATATTTTGAGAAATTACTTTCAATCAAGAGTTTTTATTTTTAATTATCCAACTAACAACATGTTAAAATTGTATCCACATCACTTAGGCTGCACTAAAATGAATCTCAAAAACTGCCTAAAAATGAATCCTCTCACTTGATCCATACATATGGTGAGAGGAAGGAAGAAAAAGCATCCTTACTCTTAGTTCACAAGTTATAAAATGAACACCTGTAGAGATCACGTTGTTTGTGTAAGGTCAGTCAGGTGGCTAAGGGAGACTATGACTTCTGATTTATAACCTAATGGTGTTTCCATTCCACCGTCCTGGTCCTCTTGTCATTTCCAGACCTTTTTAAAAACTTTACATATTTACTAATATAAACCTCGTATAATATTAAAACCCATTATAATGATTGCTGGCTACTCTGACAGAAAATTACCTAGAAGAAGAGATCATGCCATTATTCTCTAAAAAAGTGTCAGTTATGGGGTGCCTGGGTGGCTAAGTCAGTTAAGGATCTGGATCTTGATTTTGGCTCAGGTCGTGATCTCATGGTTCATGAGCTTGAACCCTGTGTTGGGCTTTGCACCATCATAGAAGACAGAACCTGCATGGGATTCTCTCTCCTTCTCTCTTGGCCCCTCCCTCTGCTCGTGTGCACATTCTCTCTGTCTTTCTCAAAATAAGCTTTAAAAAATTATTCAAAAATCTCAGTTGTAGCCACATAAATTTTATGACACAGGACCCCTTAGTGGTACCCTCTTTTCTAGTCCCACTCTCGTCTTGGATTCTTCACACAGGCTATCATTACTTCCATCCACTCTGTAGACTCTGCTAGAAACATCAGCATTATTTTTGCCTCTTCATTCCTGCATCGTATTCAGTTACCAGGCTCTTTGGTTCTACCTTCAAAAAGCCTTTGATCCCAAATAACCCCTATTCTACCCATGTCCACTGGCACTGCTCTGATTTAAACCTTTATCTCTTTTCTGAAGTATGCCCATAAACCATAATTCTAATTTCTCCTCATTTTATCCTCCTCACTTTCACCAGAGTGATTGTTGGAAAACTTGGATTCAATCATGATTCTTCTCCACTTAAAAATGCTTATTGACTGCATTCTGCTTACAAGATAGCATCCAGATATATTAACACATTATAGAAGGCTTTCCACACCTGTACCCAACATCTTCTCATTTCCTTCCTCTCATGTACTCTGTGTTATGCCCACAGGGTTAGGGGTGCTAATCCCACACTTCAACCTCCACTCCTGTGCAGTCACTAAATCTGCATATAACTTTTGACTCCCCAAAAATGTAACTACTAATAGCCTACTCTTGACTAGAAGCTTTAGAATAACAGTTGGTTAACATATAATTTTTTATGCAATATATACTATATTCTTACAGTGAAGTAAACTATAGAAAGAAAATGTTATTAAGAAAATCATAGGGAGAGGAAATGTGTTTAGAGTGATGTGCTCTAATTATATATATATATATATATATATATGTGTGTGTGTGTGTGTGTATGTATATATATATATATGTGTGTGTGTGTATATATATGTGTGTGTGTGTGTATATATATATATACATATGTACATATATACGTATATATGTATATATATATATACATATGTATATATATATGTACATATGTATATATATATACATATACATATATACATATATATATATATATACATCTGTGTAAAGTGGACCCATGCAGTTCAAAGCTCTGTTGTGCAAGAGTCTGCTGTGTATCCAAACCCCTGGGCTCTGTGGGAAGGGTCAGGTCCCCATAAATTAACCCTAAATTATTTGATTAGGTATAACTGAAATGAAGACTCACACAGCCTGCACTCTGAATTAGTAACATTTAGACTTCTTTTGCTACCTTTCAAAAAATATTTACCAAGCCTCCAGGAGAGAGGGCAAACCTAATGATAATAATAATAATAATAATAATAATAATAATAACAACAACAAACTATTATTTGGTAAAGCCACTGAGGGAAAATATCAATATGTTTTAAAAACATGTACACGCAGACGCACAGACACAAATGAGAGATGTTAATAATGTGGCAGTGCCTTTCATTACCAACTTGAACTTTTTGGTACCACATAAACAGCCTATTGTAGGACCTAGAACGGCTTTGATTGTTCCTCCTATGCCACTGGATAATTAAGGCTCTGAGGATTCTATGCATAGGAAAAAATAAAGCTTATTTTGCCTAATATATGCCACCAAGCCATGATGTGAGACAGTGTAAGTTTCACCTGCTTCCTTGATTTTTCCAACCTCACAGTCTTAATAAGGATGAGACAGACAAAGCTGTGTAATACTTTGAGCTTCTAAAAATAATTAAAAACTTCAAGGTGTCTGTGTCTTATTCCTAAATCAAAATGATTTATGCTACTTATTATTTAATGACTGATGCTTTGACATCCTCATTGCACAGCTGCAACTGAAAATATGATCACATTGTGATATTTACAGTTGGAGGCGAGCGTTTTTGTTTTTATACTTTGTATTTAATTCATTCAACATCCTTCTCACTTCATTGCTCCTTCTCTCTCCTGGCAAGAATAAACTCATGCACTGAGCTTAGATCAGCTGTCAGTATCTGTGAGCTCTGAGAGGGTCCTGAATTTGGCAGAATACCCTCCCCTTCACAGGAGATATTCCAAATGAATGAGCTGAATGCTGGGCTTGCCTCCCCCTTGCAACCCAAATTTTTCAAAAGTCTTTAAACTCCTTCCTTATCCCTCCAACTCTCCAGGGGGATTGCGCTGATAAGGTTTCCGTTCATCAAAAGAACAGAATGGCAGTGGCTCTGCTATTCCCAGGACACCTCCTTCTGGAAAAGGGCGGCTTCTCCCCTGAGAAGCTATTATAAAGAACAGGAGTTCTCCAGCTCCCATCATGAATGCATCACTCCACTTCAGTTATTGTTTCTGTGGATTCCTTCTCCTCCTGTCTCTCTCCCCCACCCTCAAGCAGTTTTTAAAATCCATTACCTAGGGAGTTTCAAATTGTGTCTGACCTATTGATTCCATGAGATGGCCGTATCCAATGGGCATGCAATACAATATACAACCTGAAGCCCAGAAAACGGCAACTTGCGGGTGAAAAGAGGAATACACAACAGTGAACCACAACTTGGAATTTCTAGGGAAATGAAATTCTGTTTTGATTTGGGGTTAGAAAATGAGACGGTGTACATGAAGAAGCTATGGACGGCATAAAGCATTATGCAGATGTAAGATACTGCCTTTGTTAACAATAATTGAATGATCTCAATCAGTTAGGGGCTATATGTCGTGCGTGTGTTTCGTCCACGTCTCTGGTCTGGATTTTAGAATGCTTTGTTGCTGGCATACACCTATAATTACAGGATATTTAAAAGGGAGGAGGATGTCTTATTAAAAGCCGTCTGTTCTCACCCTTTTGCCGTTCCAGGAAAAGGTTTTGTGGGAGATAGCAGGGACAACTCAGAAGCAAACATTGCTTAATCCGCCCTGTGATGCAGGGCATCTATCAGAGAAGAGTCTGCTGGAAAGCGACATCTTTTGTACTTTATACTGGATATGAGTGTCTGGTCTAAGATAATTGCTATGCCATGGACCAAGATATTGGATAATTTAATTCTGTTTAATTCAACAAAAATCTTTATTTTGTGCTAACCTGTGACCCGATCGCTATGTTAGTCTCTCCAGGGATATTAAAAATATGTAAGACATGGCCCATAACCTAAAGGAGTTAAGGCTATAATTGAAGGAGCTTCCAATGCAATTGGCTTTAAAACAGGTAGGGGAGGAAAAGGTATTAAAAACTGTTATAAGATTCATTCTTCATTGTATTTCCTTTAACATATTAGCATGGGCAATCAAGAAATGGTCATACTTTGGAGGAAAAATTAATACGAACAAATAAAATGGAGACCCAAGCTTTTATGTTGTGCCTCAAGCAACAAAGCCCTCCTTTTTCTATTTTTCTGCAGACTAAGTGAAGGGACCTACAGGATTAGATATATAATGTGTGGCCACTCTTCAGTAACCACTATTGAACTTCAAAATGAGTTTAGTCATTAGCTTTGACAAATGAGGAGCCTGTTATTGATTTTTACACATGTCTATCATGGGATCTATTTAAAAAGAACAGTCAATTCCAAGAAAGATTATGTTAATCTTATTGGTTTGATTTCCTAATGGGAGGAGGCAGAACAGGGAATAAAAGCAGAGGTCCAGAAACTGGCAATATCTGTATCATTTTCTTAAGTCAATTCAGAAAACAATTTGGAAAAAAAAATCAAGGATATCTGTCTCTTCTAAGAAAGCTAAGAATATATTGATAAATCATTCCAGACAATGTTAACCAACAGCTTGAGAAGTTCACGCAAAAGGACATTGACAGGAGGGATGCAATTACTAATTTATTTGTCTTTTTATGGTTCAGTTAAGAGTATCTTAGGTAGTCGAGCACATGGCAGCTCGTCAAACTTCACAGGGTAGCTGTCAGAGTTTTGACTGATGTACAAGCGCAACTAGCTCACGTTTGCCCTTCCTTTCAATGGAGTGCATGCAGGTAAGACAGCTTGTTGGTAATTTTTATTTAACGCTCCCAGGATCTGTGGCTGCACTTGCATTGAAAGTTCTGACAATAAAATTCCACTCCCTGAAATTTCCCGGGTTTCTGCTGCAAGCGTTTCTCCATCTAAGCAAGATACTTCCTCTGGGATTACACAACTCTTTAGGGTCTTTTCTGATGCTTTCTGATCTTGGAGACGGCTGTTAGTATGTTGGAGAATGTCGTATTTTGTTTTTTGTTTTTGGTGTTTTCGTTTTGTTTTTGCTTTTTTGTTTCTTTGTGTTTTGTTGTGGTTGTTAGCTCCACTGGAAAGGCATCTAAAAGAAAAATAAAACACAAGGAATTAGCAGTGCAAAGGCCCAGCAGGGCTCCACGGAGGCCTTCATAATTCTGCATTGGCAAATGCCAACTTGTGTGCAGTTTGACAATTTTCAACCTTCCCCCTGCTCCCTCTCTCTATTCCAATCTGCTCATCAAATAAAACTATTCACTCCATGACCGTCTTTGATATCAGTCCTTGAATTTTACTTTATTTTTCTGAAAGTTGAGTTTGCTAGGCTAAATCTTCTTTAAAAACAGGCTCAAGGTCTGAACTGTTTGGTATCAGATCACAAACCTTTTAATTATACAGGAGTCACAGACTAGTTTTCATACCACCTCACATCCCTGGGCAATGTCTGAAGACAATAAATTGTAGTATGGCCTCGAAACGCCTTAAAATGGTAAAGGCAACTACTCAGCACACCTCACTTAGGAACTTCGTCTGCCCGTATGAGATTATGTCAGTGAGACATGCAGAGACCAGCCATAGTGTTTCAAAGGTCATGCAAAGTTATCATGATTTATTTCCTAACGTGAAACCCAGAACTTGATTTGTATTCTCACATAGGAAGTCTGAGGTGGTAGGACATAAGCAAATCTTTCGATGGATGGCATTCTCTTGCAGTTATTAGGATTATCTTTCCCCAAAATGGCAATCATGTGGTACATTCTCATTGTATTTGTATAACTTCCTGTATTTGTGTAATTTCAGTGTTTTGGAATTCTACCTCTAACACCATGGTAATCATTTCATAAAAGGGTGTTTTATCACAGCGTAAAAATGTAGGAAGGATCCAGCTCAAAATGAAGTCCAGTTCTTTAAACTGAACAAGTGTAGCTTTATGCAAAACAAAAACAAAAACAAAAACAAAACCCAACTCATTGTTTTATCAGGAAAGGTAAGCTTGATTATTCTGAAGGAAAAAAAAAAATCCTAAAACCTCAGGGCCTGTAAACAACAAAATGCATTCCTTGCTCCGCCCACTTGTACACTGGGGCTTTTTGAGGGTTGATACATCTTTGAACGGTGTGAGCAGCATGGAAGAAGAGAGCTGAGCAACTTACATGCTGAACCTCAACATTTTCGAGCGGAAAGAACAACTACTATCTCTACATTTTATTGTTTAGAGCAAACCATGCAGCTCATC
Organism: Prionailurus viverrinus; assembly: GCF_022837055.1. Classification (NCBI taxonomy): domain Eukaryota; kingdom Metazoa; phylum Chordata; class Mammalia; order Carnivora; family Felidae; genus Prionailurus; species Prionailurus viverrinus. Next base: position 62,206,658 of record NC_062566.1, read on the forward strand.
CCAGCTCAACAGGTTGGAAGTGTATAATACTCTGGACATTCTGGATATTCTCTAGTGTCTCTGGATACTCTCTAGTCCATACTTTTAATCTTAAAGGAGCCTCAGTGGTTATTTTGATCTTTGTGTCCTAAGCACTTATCACGCGGTCTGATCCAGAGTATTCTTTAGTAATTGAATCAGGACTTAAACCCAGCTGTTTGACTCATTTTTCTCCACCCAAAACCTGTTCTGACGGCCCTCTGATACTGCTAACCATGTACAAAGAGAGCACATATTTACAAAGAAGTCGGAGGCCATGGAGAGCTCCCATATCTTTATCTTTTTGTTTCAGAAAAATCCCACAAGATAATTATAACAGGTGTTTTATCTTGATTTTGGATTTAAGAAAACAGGTTTAGTGGCTCACCTAAGATCCTGTAATAAGTGGTACGTCAAGGGCTCAATTGAGACTCCTGCCTGAATCCTACTGATTTGGCAGGTGTGATATGGGTCAGCAGCCCCGGTGGCTGCACAGGTGCCCTTTGACATCTATTGCCCAGTGTCAGTTTCAAGTTCAATAGTCTTCACACATTTGCCTTGTGAACCTCTTTTCATCAAGTTCCAATTCACTTTGAATGGAAAATCCTGCCCTTGGTTTCTACAAATCTGTGACTCAGTCTTTTGCCCCGACTTCTCTCCCCTGACTTTCTTGGCAAGCGGAGAAATTACCTGCCACAGTGGGGAAATACTAACGCTCATATCAAACCTGCAGTTGTAACACAAGTTTCCCTTAACGATGTGAGCTTGTAACTTCAGTGTAGGCCAAGGCAATGTGAAATCAGGGGCTGCTTATAGAAGAATTGCCCCACAAGATCTGATCGCAGGCTTGTGGGATTTACTTGTTAGGATTGTGTTTTTAAATATCATGATTATATTATTCATGTTTTATTAATTGATTTTTCTTTTATACAAGCTTTGTTTCCTTATTCCCATCTTATATTAATACATACTGTATTTTATTGGTTGATGAACATTCAGACTTAGTTTCACAGTGAAGCACGAGGAAGATATAAAAGGATGCTATTTGTAAATATCACCTGGAAAGAATCTTGTTTGACTTGCTAAATTTCAATTGATATTCAGCGACTCCTAACTGCTACCAAAAGGTTGTCTCTTTGGTCAGCCTATCATTTTCTCCCTGAGATTCTGTCTCTGGGTAAAAGCAGGTTTTTGCATCTTCAGAGAGAATGTGTGCCTGAACATCCCCCAAAAGTATACAAAAGTAGCTACATTAAGAACAGGACTATATATATTTATAGTAGTTGTATCAAGCATTTTCTTCGAAAATCATTTTACTCTGATAGGAATGTGGTTGTTTTAGGTCTTGAAGGATTATTCCTTACCCTGTGGTTTCTGTGAAGTCCAGATGTTTTCAAGATGGTGTTATGTGTGAAAACCATATATTTAGGAAGATTTGACCTCTTACACATTCCCTGGAGGTAAATAAGTTTAATACTTTGAAGTTCAAATGTGAATGTAGACATTTATAGAATAAGATTTTGCAGTGTCCTGGAAACAAAAATAGATAGTATGTTAGTTATGTCTATGATCTCCTTATAGTTATTTTAATATTCTGATAAAGCTCACTTATTATATTTAAGTTGTGTGATAAAGTGTCAATTTATTAAATGAAAATTGAAAAACATGCCAAAGTTGATTTTAGTTCTGAGAGGATTGTGAAATGTTTTCAATATTTAGGAAAATAGAAGATTCACCTTAAAAGGAGTTAAAAATTATATGTACTTTTTGTCGTAAAATCTCTCAAAGTGATTATCTACATTAGTAGTTAAGATAATAGTAACTTGGCTGACATTGGTTTAGAAACTTTTTTCCCCCACCAGTAATTTTATCATAAATGAAGTGTTTCATATTTGTGGGTCTATTTCTGGACTCTTCTCCATTGGTCTATTTGTCCTTGTATCAATAATACATTGCCAATTACTATAGATTTAGAAGTCTTATATCTGTTGGTGTAAATCCTTTAGATATGTGATTTTAGACTGTTTTGGTTGTTCTCACTCTCTTGTTTCCATAAAAATTTTAGAATCTATTTGTCAGTATCCACAAAATAAAATTTTCTAGGAATTTGACACATTTGGAGAAAACTGCCAGCCAATCTATAAATGCACTCTGACTTATTTTAGCCTTATTTTCTCTCAGTAATGTTTTATAGTTGTCAGTGCAGAAAACTTGCATATTCTTATGAGATTTATTCTTCATATTAGGTTTTATGTTCTTATAAGTGGTATTAATTTTCATTTTCTAAACGTCCATTGCAAGTGTATAAGAACACCATTCATTTATACTTATTGATTTTGCCTTGTAGCCAGGGATTTTGTTAAATTCATTTATTAATTCTATTGGATTTTGTAGGTTCTTTTGGAGTTTTTAGGAATGCAAGTGTTCTGTGAATAGTTTTATTTTACCTTTCCATTCCATATACCTTTATTTTTTTTCCAGCTTTGAGATATACTTGATATGGAACACTGTGTAAGTTCAAGGTTTACAACATAACTTGGTACCCTTAAATGTTGCAAAATGATTACCACAGTAGGGTTAACACCTCCGTCACTTCACAGAATTACTGTTTCTTTTTTGTGGTGAGAACATTTAGATCTACTCTCTTAGCAACATTCACCTATATCGTACAGTATCGTTATATTATGTCCCAGAACTTATAACTGGAAGTTTGTGCCCTCCATTTATCTTTAATGTCTCTTTCTTTGTATTGCATTAGCTAGGACCTCTAATGCAATACTTCATAGAAGCAAAACATCGCTCTAGTTTTGCACTTTAAAAAAAATTGTAAATGCCTTATGATTAAAAAGTGTCTCTTGATCCTTCAGTTTGAGGAATTTGTGTATGCATGTGTGTATTTAAGTCATAAAAGGGTATTACATTTTATCACATACTTTTCTGGGTCTATTGGAATCATAAGCTTTTTTCCCCTATAATATATTAACATGGTAAATTCAATTTATTTTTGTAAGTTAATCCACCCTGGCATTCCTAGAACGAACCCAACTAGATGTTCTTGCTATCCTTCTTTACGAAGGGAAGAGGATTGAATTTACTAATAATTTTAGGTATTTCTGTCTACATTCAAAAAAAGAGCTTGGCCTATAATATTGTTTGGGTTTTTTTTTTTTTTTTTGGGAGGGAGATATGTTCTTGATAAGTTTTGGTTGCATGATTTATGCTTTTCTCCTAAAATTAATTGGAAACTATTCCTACTCTTCTACTACTGGACACATTTGTGTACGATTGATGCTTTTTTTGTTTTCTTCTGATATTCGGAATAATTTACCTATGAAGTTATTCAGGCCAGAAGTTTTTCTTGTGGAAAGGTTTTAAATTAAGTATTCAATTTATTTAAAAATATAGAACTATGCAGTTTTCCCATTTCTTCCTTTTTCCATTTTGGTAATATGTTTTTTGTCACATATATTCATTTTACCCAGGTTTTCAAATTTATTGTTATTCACCATATTTGTATTTGTTGACCTCCTTCACCCATTTTGCCCATCTCACACCCCCGGCTTCTGTTTTCTATTATCTATGAGCTTGGTATTTGTTTTGTTTGTTAGATTGGACTATAAGTGAGATCATATGAGATTTGTCTTTTCTCATTTATTTCACTTAGCATAAGTGATCTTAACATAAGATCTACATATGTTGTTGCAGATGACAAGATTTCTTCTTTTTAAAACTTTTTTTTTTTTTTTTAATTTTTTTTTTTAACGTTTATTTATTTTTGAGACAGAGAGAGAGACAGAGCATGAACGGGGGAGGGGCAGAGAGAGAGGGAGACACAGAATCGGAAACAGGCTCCAGGCTCTGAGCCATCAGCCCAGAGCCCGATGCGGGGCTCGAACTCACGACCGCGAGATCGTGACCTGGCTGAAGTCGGACGCTTAACCGACTGCGCCACCCAGGCGCCCCAAGATTTCTTCTTTTTAATGGCTAAATAATCTATTGTATGTAAATACCATGTTTACTTTATCTGTTCATCCATTGACGGACACTTAGGTTGTTTCTGTATCTTGGCTATTATAAATAATGCTGCCATAAATATAGAGGTGCATATATCTTTTTGAGTTAGTGATCTTAACATAAGATCTACATATGTTGTTGCAGATGACAAGATTTCTTCTTTTTAATGGCTAAATAATCTATTGTATGTAAATACCATGTTTACTTTATCTGTTCATCCATTGACGGACACTTAGGTTGTTTCTGTATCTTGGCTATTATAAATAATGCTGCCATAAATATAGAGGTGCATATATCTTTTTGAGTTAGTGTTTTTCATTTTCTTTGGCTAAATACCCATAAGTGTAATTGCTAGATCATCTGGTGATTTTATTTCTAATATTTTATGAACCTCCATACTGTTTTCTGTAGTGGACACACCAATCTATCAACAGTGTACAAGAATTCCCTTTTCTCCACATCCTCGCCACCATTTGTTATCGCTTGTCTTTTTGATAGTTGCCATTCTAACAGGTGAAGGGATATCTCATTGTGGTTTTAAGTGGCATCTACCTGATAACTGATGTTGAGCATCTTTTTATACATCTATTGGCAATCTGTAGGTCTTCTTCTGAAAACGTCCATTGAGATCCTCTGCCCATTTTTTAATCAGGTTCTTTTTTTTTGGCTATGGATTTGTATGAGTTTATATATTTTGAATGTTCACCCCTTATCAGACATATGATCTGCAAATATTTTTTTCCTATTCAGCAAGTTGCCTTTTTGTCTTGTTGATGGTTTTGCTTTGCTGTGCCGAAGATTTGTATCTTGGTGTCGTCCCGTGTGTTTAGCTTTGTTTTTACGGCCTCTCTTTTGGGTGTCAAACTGAAACACTCCTCACCAAGACTGATGTCATGGAGCTTACCACCTAGTATTTTTCTAGGAATTTTATGGCTTCAGCAATTATGTTCAAATCTTTGATCCATTTGGGTTAGTTTTGTGTATGGTGTAAGGTATCGATCCAGTTTTATACCTTTGCATGTGGCTGGCCAGTTTCCCAGCACCATTTATTGAAGAGACTATCTTTTCCTCATTGTATATTTTGTCTCCTTTGACCGTAAAATTGACCATAAATGCATGAGTTTATTTCTCGATTCTGTATTCTGTCCCATTGAAATGTATCTGTTTATATGCAAATACCATACTGTTTTGATTACTATACCTTTGTATTATTGTTTGAAAAAAGGAAACCTGATGCCTCCCACTTTGTTATTTTTTCTTAAGATTGCTTTGGCTATTCAGGATCTCTTGTGATTCCATACAAATTTCAGAATTGTTTGTTCTGTACCTGTGCAATATGCCGTTGTAATTTTGATAACAGTTGCACTGAATCTGTAGGTTGTTTTGTACATGTAGTATGGACATTTTAACGATATTAATTTTTACAATCCATGAACACAAAGTATCTTTCCATTTATTTGTGTCTGCTTCGATTTTTTTCATCAGTGTCTTCTACTTTTCAGTGTACAGGTCTTTCACCTCCTTGGTTAAATTATCCTAGATGTTTTATTCTTTTTTTTATGCAGTTGTAAATGGAATTGTTTTCTTAATTTTTGGTAATTTATCTGTGTGTAGAAATGGAAAAGATTTTGTATTTTGATTTTGTATCCTGCAACTATACTGAATTTGTTTAGTTCTAACAGATTATTTTTTGGTGGAGTCTTTGGGAGTTTCTATATATTATAATATCACTTTATCTGCTAATAGTGAGAGTTTCGGTTCCTCTCTTCTACTTTGAATGCCTTTTATTTATTTTTCTTGCCTAATTGCTTGGCTATGACTTCCAATACTATGTTGCATAAAAGTGGCAGACTGGGCATCCTTGTCCTGATGCTGATCCTAGAGAAAAAGTTTTCAGCTAAGAGATGTCAACTGTGGCCTCATCATATATCGCCTTTATTATGGTTAGGTACACTTCCTCTATACCCACACTGTTGAGAGTTTTTATCATAGATGGATATTGAATTTGTCAATTGCTTTTTGTACATCTATTGAGATGATCATATGATTTATTACTGCATGTTTGTTGAATGAATAAATTAGTATAGTTTATTTAGTATTAGCACAGAGTTTAAGTACTAATAGAGGAAAAATTATAATTCTTTAAAGGCATGATGGAACCAAAGTAAGCAAAGAGGAATTGTTTGCATTTTTTTTCTTTTCTTCCAGTATAGTTGACACACAATGTTACATTAGTTCAGGTGTACAATATAGTTATTTGACAAGTCTGTGTTATGCTATGTTCACACGTATAGCTACCATCTGTCACCATATGACACTATTAAAATACCATTGGCTATAGTCCCTATGCTGTACCTTTCATCTTTGTGACTTATTCATTTCATAACTGGAAGCATGTATCTCCACTTACCTTTGCCCATTTTGCCCATTCCCACAACCCCTTCCCCTCTGGCAGTCACCAGGTTGTCCTCTGTATTAATGGATCTGTTTCTGATTTATTCACTTGCTTTGCTTTGTTTTAGATTCCACATATAAATGAAATCATAAGATATCTGTGTTTCTGTATCTTATTTCATTTAGCATAATGCCCTCCACATCCATCCATTCTGTTGGAAATGGAAAACTCTCATATTTTTTATGGCTGCATAATATTCCTCTCTCTGTGTGTGTGTGTGTGTGTGTGTGTGTGTGTGTGTGTGTGTGTGTTTAACACCCGTGCTCATCACAAGTTCCCTCCTTAACACCCATCACCCATTTAGCCCATTTCCCCACCCACCTCCCCTCCAGCAACCATTAGTTTGCTCTCTATCATTAAGAGTATCTCTTATGGTTTGTCTCCCTCTCTTTTTTTCCTTCTCCTATGTTCATCTGTTTTGTTTCTTAAATTTCACATATGAGTGAGATTATATGGTATTTGTCTTTCTCTGACTGACTTACTTCACTTAGCATAATACACTCTAACTCCATCTATGTTGTTGCAAATGGCAAGATTTCATTGATGGCTGAGTAATATCCCATTGCATATGTATATATACCACATCTTATTTATCCATTCATCAGTCAGTGGACATTTGGGCTCTTTCCAAAATTTGTTGATAATTCTGCTGTAAACATTGGAGTTCATGTGCCCCTTTGAATAAGTACTTTATCATTTAGGTAAATACCTAGTAGTGCAATTGCTGGATCATCGAGTAGTTCTATTTTTAACTTTTTCAGGAAACTCCATACTATTCTCTAGAGTGGATAGACCAGTTTGCATTCCCAGCAATAGTGTAAGAGTGTTCCCCTTTCTCTGCATCCTCTCCAACACCTGCTCTTTCCTGTGTTGTTAATGTTAGCCTGACAGGTGTGAGGTGGTATCTCATTGTAGCTTTTATTTATACTTCCCTGAGGATGAGTGATACTGAGCATCTTTTCATGTGTCTGTCAGCCATCTGAATGTCTTCTTTGGAAGAATGTCCATTCATGTCTTCTGTTTCTTAACTAAATTGTTTTTTGGGTGTTGAGTTTTGATAAGTGTTTTATAGATTTTGGATACTAACCCTTCATCAGATATGTCATTGGCAAATATCTTCTCCCATTCTGTTGGTTGCCTTTTAGTTTGCTGATTGTTTCTTTTGCTGTACAGAAGTTTTGTGTTTATTTGTTTTTGTTTTTGATGCTGTCTCAGTAATTAATTTTTGCTTTCATTTCCCCTACCTCTGGAGATGTGTTTACTAAAAAATTTGTACAGCCAAGTTCAAAGAGGTTGCTGGCTGTGTTCTCCTCTAGCATTTTGATGGTTTCTTGTCTCACATGTAGGTCTATCATCCACTTTGAATTTATTTTGGGCAAGAAAGTGGTCCAGTTTCATTCTTCTGCATATTTCTGTCCAGTGTTCCCAACACCATTTGTTGAAGACACTGTTTTTGTTTTTTTTGTTTTTTCAATTGGATATTATTTCCTGCTTCGTTGAGGATTAGTTGATCATATAGGTGTGGGTCCATTTTGGGGCTTTCTATTCTGTTCCATTGATCTCTTTTTGTGCCAGTATCATGCTGTCTTGTTGACAACACTTTTGTAATACAGCTTGAAGTCCAGAATTTGAATGCCTCCGGCCTTGCTTTTCTTTTTCAAGATTGCTTTAGCTATTGGGATCTTTTGTGGTTCATACACATTTTAGGATTGTTTGTCCCAGCTCTGTGAAACATGCTAGAGGTTGCTTTAAAAGTGAAGATTGCTTTGGGTAGTACAGACATTTTAACATTATTTTTTTTTCTTCCAATCCATAAACGTGGAATGTTTTTCATCTTTGTGTCATCTTCAATTTCTATCCTAAGCGTTCTATAGATTTCAGAGTAAACATCTTTTACCTCTTTGGTTAGGTTCATTCCTAGGTATCTTATGGGTTTTGGTGCAATTACATTTAGATCTTTAATCCATTTTGAGTTTATTTTTGTGTAGGTGAAAAAGTGGTCCAGTTTCATTGGTTTGCATATAGAGGTCCACTTTTCCCAGCACCATTTATTAAAAAGACCATCTTTTCCCCGTTGTATATTCTTACATCCTTTAGTTCACCGTATAAACGTGGGTTTATTTCTGGACTCTCTATTCTGTTCCATTGATATGCCTATTTTTTTTGCCATTACCATACTGTTTTAATTACAATAGCTTTGTAGAATATCTTGAAATTTGAGATGGTGATACCTCTAGCCTTAGGTCTTCTTTCTCAAGAATGCTTTGGATACTCAGGGCCTTCTGTGGTTCCATACACATTTTAGGATTATTTTTTCTACTCTGTGAAAAATATTGTTGGCATTTTTATAGAAATTGAATTGAATCTCTAGATTGCTTTGGATAAATGAACATTTTAACAATATTCCTCCAGTCCATTAGCATGGACTATCTTACCCTTTGCATCCTCTTTAATTTCTTTCATCTATGTTTTATGGTTTTCAAAGTATAAGTCTTTTATATTCTTGGTTATGTTTATTCTTGGTATTTTATTGTTTTTCGCTTAACTGGAAATGAAACTTTCCTTTCTGCTACTTTGTTATTAGTATATAGAAGTATAATAGATTTTGTGTATCAACTTTTATTCAAATTTACTGAATTCATTCTAATGAAATTTAGGTAGAATCTGTAGGGTTTTCTGTGTATAGTATGTCATCTACAAATAATGACAGTTTCATTTCTTACTTAGTGTTTTGTATGCCTTTTATTTTTTGTCTAATTCCTGTGGCTAGGACTCCCAGTGCTATGTTGAATAAATATGGTGAGAGTGGACTTAGTGAAACTTGTTCTTGTTCTTGAACTTAGTGAAAAAACTTTTTCACTACTGAGTATGATGTTAGCTGTTGTTCTATCATATATGGCCTTTATTATGCTGAAGTATGTTCTCTCTAGACTCATTCTGTTGATAGTTTTTATCATGATTGCATATTGAATTTTGTCAAATGCCCTTTCTGCATCAATTGAGGTATGATTTTTATCTTTTATTTTGTTAATGTGGTATACCACATTGATTGATTTGCAAATATTGAACCATTCTTGCATCCCTGGAATAAATCCCACTTGATCCAGGTGAATAATCTTTTTAATGCATCGTTCATTGCAGTTTGCTAATACTTCTTTGAGGATTTTTTTTAGCCATGTTTATCAGGGATATTGGCCTATAGTTTTTTTTTGTGGTGTCTTTCTCTGGCCTTAGTATCAAAATAATTCTGGCCTCATAGAATATATTTGAAAGATTTCCTTTCTCTTCTATTTTTTTGGAATAGTTGACAATAGGTATTAACTCTTCTTTGAATGTTTGATAGAATACACCTGTGAATCCATCTAATTTTAGAGTTTTATTTGTTGAAAGTCAATTACTGATTCTGTGTCATTACTAATAATTGGTCTGTTCACATTTTCTGTTTTTTTTCCTGATTCAATTTTGGAAGATTCTATGTTTTTAGGAATTTATCCATTTCTTTTAGTTTGTCCAGTTTGTTGGCATATAATTTTTCATAGTATTCTTTTATAATCCTTTGTATTTCTGTGGTGTTATTACTTATTCCCTTTCATTTCTGACGTCGTTTATTTGGGTTCTCTCTTTTATTTTGATGAGTCTGTCTAAAGGTTTACCAATTTTGTTTATATTTTCAAAGAACCAACTCTGGGTTTCATTGATATTTTTTTCTATTGTCTCTTCAGTCTCCATTTCATTTATTTCCACTATGATCTTTATTCTTTTCTTTCTTCTGATAACTTGGGCTTTGTTTGTTATTATTTTTCCAATTCCTTTAGGTGTGAGGTTACATTTTTTGAGATTTTTGTTTCTTGAGGTAGGCCTGTATCACTATAAATTTCTGTCTCAGAACTGCTTTCACTGTGTCCTAAAGATTTTTGAAATACTGTATTTTCATTTAGATTTGCCTTCGTGTTGTATTTTGTTTTTTTTTTTTTTTTAATTTCATCCTTGTTGACCCATTGGTTATTTGGTAGCATGTTTAGCCTTCATGTGTTTGTATATTTTCCAGTTTCATATTTCTTTTTTGTAACTGATTTCTAGTATCATACCATTTTGGCTGGAAAAGATGCTTGATAGGATTTCAATCTTCTTAAATTTATTGAAACTTGTTTTGTGCCCTAACAGGTGATCTATCTTCAAGAATGTTCAATATGTACTTGAAAAGAATGTGTATTCTGATGTTTTGGGATAGACTGACTTGCATGTATCTATTAAATCCATCTGGTCTAATGTGTCATTCAAAGATACTCTTTTCTTATTGATTTTCTGCTTGGATGATCTATCCATTGATGTGTGTAGCATGTTAAAGTCCCCTACTATTACTAAATTACTGTCAATTTCTCCCTTTATGTCTGCTAATCTTTGCTTTATGTATTTAGGTACTCCAATGTTGGGTATACAGATATTTATAATTATTATATCCACTTTTTGGACTGATCCCTTTATCTCTATGTAATGCCTTGTTACATTCTTTGTTTTAATAATTTTTTTTTTCAACGTTTATTTATTTTTGGGACAGAGAGAGACAGAGCATGAACGGGGGAGGGGCAGAGAGAGAGGGAGACACAGAATCAGAAACAGGCTCCAGGTTCTGAGCCATCTGCCCAGAGCCCGACGCGGGGCTCGAACTCCCGGACTGCGAGATCGTGACCTGGCTGAAGTCGGATGCTCAACCGACTGCACCACCCAGGCGCCCCTACATTCTTTGTTTTAAAGTCTATTTTGTTTGATATAAGAATTGCTACCACAGCTTTTTTCTTTTTATTTCTTTTTTTTTTTGCTTCTTCTATTTGCATCCCTTCACTTTCAGTCTGTGTCTTTAGTCTTTAGTTTTGAACTGAGTCTCTTGTTGGCGGCATATGGATGGGGTTTTTTTTGTTTGTTTGTTTTTAATCAATTCTGTAACCCTTTTTTTTTAACGTTTATTTATTTTTGAGACAGAGAGAGAGATTGACAGAATCTGAAACAGGCTCCAGGCTCTGAGCTGTCAGCACAGAGCCCAACGTGGGGCTTGAACTCACAGACAGCAAGATCATGACCTGAGCCGAAGTTGGATGCTTAACCGACTGAACCACCCAGGGGCCCCACCCTATGTCTGTTGATTGCAGCATTTAGACGATTTACATCTAAAATAATTGATAAGCATATACTCTGCCATTTTGTTAATTGTTTTCAGGTTGTTTTTGTAGTTCTCTGTTGCTTTTTCTCTTGTCGCTGATGACATTTTGTATGTTATTAGTTTTATCTTTTGGTATTATAGGTTTTTGATTTGTTGGTTACCATGAGGTTCAATCTATAACATCCTAAGTATATAGCACTCCACATAAGTTGATAGTCACTTAAGTTCAAACACATTCTTAAAATACTTCATTTTTACTCCCCCTTTCATGTTTCATATATATGTTGTCATATAATTTTTATGAGTCTCCTTGAATTACTTTTTTGATATAATTCAAATGATTATTTTTGCCAGATTAGCTTTATAAGTGATCATTTTACTATTGTCACTGTATGTTTTTATTCACAACATATTTTCTGTCCATAATTTTTCTTCTAATTATGGCCCTTTCTTTTCCACTTAAAGAAGTCCCTTTAACATTTTTTTGTAAGGACATTTTAGTAGTAAGGGACTCCTTTAACTTTTGTCTGAGAAGATTTTTATTTCTCCTTCAATTCTGAATGATAATATTACTGGGTATTCTTGGTTTTAGGATTTTTGTCTGTTTTTCCCTTTAGCACTTTGCATATATCATGCTACTCCCTTCTGGCCTAAAAAAATTTCTACTAAAAATATCAACTTTGGGGTTTTCCTTGCACATAACTAGTTGCTTCTTTCTTGTTGCTCTTAAAAATTCTCTATATATCTTGAATCTTCAATATTTTATTATGTGTCATGGTATGGATATCTTTGAGTTCATCTTGGTTGGAACTCCCTGTGCTTTTTGAACCTGAATGTCTGTTTCCTTCCCCAGGTAAGGAAGTTTTCATCTATTGTTTCTTCACACAAGTTTTCTGTCTCTTTCTCTCTCTCTCTTCTGCTTCTGGGACCCCTGTAATGTGAATGTTTGTTTGCTTGATGTTGTCCAAAAGATCTCTTAACCTGTTCTCATTTTTAAATTTTTTTTCGTTTTGCATTCAGCTTGGGTGCTTTCCAGATCACCGATCTGTTTTTCTGCATCTTCTAATTTACTGTTGATTCCATCTAGTGTATTTTTTCATTTGTTATTTTTTAGCCCTGCTTTTTAAAATATTTTCTCTTTGTTGAAGTTCTTGCTGAGTTTATCCACTCTTCTCCCCAGTCCAGTGAGCATCTTTATGACCATTACTTTGAACTCTTTATCACATAGATTGCTTATGTCCATTTCATTTAGTTCTTTCTCTGAGGTTTTGTCTTATTCTTTCATTTGGAGCATATTTCTGTCTCTTCATTTTGCTTGATTTCTGTGTTTCTGTAAATTACATGGAATAGCTTCTTCTTCTAAACTTGAAGAAATAGTCTTGTGTATGGTCGTTACCTGTGTAGATTGTGTGTGTCTGGTACCTTTGGCTATCATGGGTTAGGGTCCCTGGGTGCTTTGTGCTGGGGCTGCCTTGGCAAGATGGCTGAACTCAAAGTGAGCATGGGCCAGAGCAGTCCCAGGCTTCTCTGCACAGACGGCTCCCTAGAAAGTCCTCCAAAGAAAAGTAAGCATGAGTGGTTCCTGAGTGCTCTGCACCAGGGATACAATGACCAGTCATCTGGAGCCAAAGGGGTACAGGCCTGAAGTGTTTCAGGGTACTTTCACCTGTGTCATTTTGGTGAGACAGTGGAGTTAATAGTGTGAGTACTGTCAGAAGTGTTCAAGTGTTGACTATTCTGGGGCTCCCTTGGTAGGTCTGCTGGGGCTGGTGTGGGCAATGGGCCATGGCATTTGCCTGCTCCTCTGACCTAGAGAGAGTTCCAGCAGCTCCCCAAATACTTGTCAGAGTTATAGGGCTGGTTTCTTTATACTTTAGTTGCTCTTTTAAACCACAGTGTTTTATTATGCCCCAAGGCAAAAGAATCTGCTCACACTATCTCCATATCGTCCCTCTCCACTGCAATTTGCAGCTTTGGGAGATGGGGGTTCCCTTAGTCATCATGTCTCCATCTCTTTTATTCTCTATATGGTCTCTCAGTCTTTTGTCACACAGGAGCTACTCAGTCAGTCCTCAGTTCTCCTTCAAGAATTGTTCCATAAACAGATATAGATTTGATTTGTGGAGAAGATGAGTTCAGGGTCTTCTACATTGTCAACTTGGACTCTCCTGATTATAATTTTTATCTTCATTTTGTTAATGTGGTGTATCACACTGCTTGATTTGTGAATGTTGAACCATCCTTGCATCACAGGAATAAATCCACTTGATAGTGGTATATGATTTGCTAATTGTTTAAATTTTATTTGCTAATGTTTTTTAAAGATTTTTGCATCTATGTTCATCAGGAATATTGGCCTGTCCTTTTATTTTTTGGGGGGGGCTTAGGTAGAAAGGGTTGTTTTTATCTGGTTTTGGTATCAGTGTAATGCTGGCCTCTAAAAATAAGTTTGGAAGTACTCCTTTCTCCTCTGTTTTCTAGAAGAGTTTGAGAAGAATTGGTATTAATTATTCTTTAAATGTTTGGTAGAATTTACCAGTGAAGCCATCTGGTCCTAGGCTTTTGTATATTAGGAGGTTTCTGGTTACCAATTCATTCTCCCTACTATTCAATGTTTAGATTTTATATTTCTTCACGATTCAGTCTTGGTAGGTTGTGTATGCCTCTAGGAATTTATCCATTTATAGGTTGTCCATTTTGTTGATGTGTAAGTGTTTATAGTAGCCTATTATAATTCTTTGTATTTTTTTGTAGTAACAAAAAAAGGGTGTAGTAACAAAAAGGGGTGTAGTAACACCGCTTATTTCATTTCCAATTTTTGTCTTTTTATCTTCATGAGTCTAACTAATGGCTTGTCAACTTTATCTTTTCAAAGAACCAACTCTTAGTGTCATTGATCTTTCTCTTATCTTTTTAGTCCTTATTATTTCCTTCCTTCTATTAGTTTTGGGATTTTTTTCTTTTTTGGTTACTTGAGGTATGAAGTTGGGATGAGTTATTTCTTGTTTCTTGATATAGGCATTTATCACTATGAACTTTCCTCTTGGAACTGCTTTTGCTGCATCTTATACAAGTGTTGGTATGCTGTATTTCCATTTTTATTTGTCTCAAAGTATTTTTTGTCTTAATTTTTTCTTTGGCCCATTCAATGGTTATTCAGTAGCATACTGTTTAATTTCTACATATTTGTGAATTTGCTAGTTTTCTTTTTGTAAATTATTTCTAGTTTCATACCACTGTGATTGAATAGATGCCTGATAGGATTTTAATCATCTTAGAGTTGTTTTGTGGCCTAACGTATCATTTACCCTGGAGAATACTTCGTGTGCACTTAAGAAGAATATGTATTCCATTGCTTTTGGATGAAATGTTCTGTATGTACCTATTAAGCCAAAAACTTATAGATGAATATTCAGCTGTTCATTTCTTACCATCTGGCCAGCAAATATAATGACCTTTTCTCAATTGTTAAGTTTTTAGAATATTTGACACTGTTCATCTATTTCATCTTGAATATTCCTCTTACATATGAAACTGAACTAACCTATTTTTTCCTCAGATTTGTCTTCTTTCCCCATATACAATGTACATAATAGATCTTGCCCTTTTCTATTTTCTTTCTTTCTATTTTCTTTCTTGTCTTATAATTGCTGCTGTAGGATAAATGAGAATATTCTTTCAAACTAGTTTCAAATTTGCCATTGCCTAATGGACATTCTATTGCAAAAGATGTCTGAACTTCCAACTTAACATTCTAAAAATAAGTTCTTATCATCTATCACCCTACCAAATTCTGAAGCAAAAGCTTCTATAGATTTTCACATATTGTCAATAATGTAATTCCCCTAGTTATCCAAGCTTGAAATTTCAGTTATCCTTCAATTATACAAACCTTTCACTATGAATTGTGTTCTAACTAGTGTTCCAACTCTAAACTATTATGAATTCATCTTGATTTCATTTTCTTCTATTTTCTCAGAAAATTCATTTTTTTCACCTTGCACTGTTGATTAGGTCCCTAAATGGGGCCTAACTTAAACTCTAGTTTTTCCCTTTGCCAGTCTACCCAAACCATCTGATCATTCCTTCCTATTGCTTGGGGAAAAAAATTAGGAGGAAAATAAATGCTCTTTATTGCCTCTAGAACAAAGCTCAAAAATCCTAATTTGACTTTATTGACCCACCTTTTCTCTTATTCTCACCTATACTTTTTTCTCTAATCTGTTTCTTCTATTCTTATGCATATACTTCAAGTTCTTATTAGGATAAATTAATCCATGTATTCTGAATGTAACCTGTTATCCCCTACCTTACATCTTTGTGAGCTGTTTGTGCAGAAATAGCACAGAGTAGGGTGAGATTTAGCCATTTCTTTGTCTATGTCAGCTATCTGTAATATATAAAACTAGAGTGAAAATAGGAGGCAGGTACTGAATATATAACTTGAAGACAAGGGGTCTACCTTTGAAGGTCCTGATAACCACATATTGCTCCTATGTCTGTTCCACCTGAAAATATGGAAGCAACCACTCTTGAAACCTTCCCATCTTATGAGGTCTGAGCTCAAATTCTAACACCCATTCCATTTTCTTTTATTTTTTAAGTTGGGAGAATTCCTCTTGATAACTTTTTAGCTTTTTCTTTTCCTAATGAGCAATTTTATGTGTGGTATTATAGGGTTTATGTAACTACCATATCCCACTTATTCATATATAAGAGAAGGTTTATCATATTCATTTATACTCCATATCACCCAGCACAGGCATTCAAATATTCGAACTGTTTGTGTCTGCTAAACTAACTGTTTAAGTACAGCCAGATTTAAGAGAAGATATATATGTACATACATACGTATGTATACGCACACACTTGAATAAACATATGTACCTCTATACACACCTAAGTTATGACTGCTAGGACTTCTTCAGATGATAAACTTTTTTACATCCGTGACAATGACTTATATATTTAACATTTTGTGTCTTGTCAGTACCTTGCTCGATGCCAGAAACATATAATCAGTGCTTAATAGATGTTCATGGCCTGAAATTGTAGTATTTTTTAAAACTCAATATATGGTACACTGATTATGGTCTTGTATATTTACCTATGAATTACAGCAATTTTTAATATCTTCATGTGAGAACTAAAATTGGAACTGCTTTTCCTGTCTTAAATGTGATCTCTGAGTCACATATAAAACAAAAAATATTTAAGCAACACTTTTGGGGGGAGGGGAGGTTTCCCCCCCCCCCCCCTCAAACCAAGGGCTCTGTAGACTATACGGTTAGGAATTTGGAGTAACCCTGAAGCTGGCAAACATCTGCCTTTTCCACATCTGGGGCAGCATCTGTTCTGTTTTTAGAAGAAGCAAATGAGAAAATTGGTACAAACATCACAGCACACTATGGAATTCTACAAACCTAGCAAATGTATTTATTTATTGTTGATCAAGTGGTCAAGAAGTGTTGTGATGCCCATACTAAGATGCTTGATAATTACATTTCTTAACTCCCTTTAGAAAATGCCATACTCCAAGCCTGGGGATAACAAGCTTTTGCATAACAGCACAGGGGCCTATAAATAAGAAACTCATTAAGCTACCTGTAGCAGGCCTCTAACCCAGCCCTGCACTGGCCTGGGGAGCTTAATGAGGTGATAATGAGGAGAAAATGGTTTAGCTCCTTTTTTGGCCTGGTTTGCGATGGGTAGGGAAATATCAGTCTTCGGTGAAACAGCCACCATAGAGCCCAATTCATCATTCAGGGTGGGTCTATACCAGAGAAATAATTTGCTTCTAGGCCCTGTAGTTATTTGGCTCCCCTGTCTATGGAAACAAAGCAAGCTATTCATTCCCATTTGAAGGGACTGTCCGCATAACACCAATAAAGGGTGTTAAACTAGCTGGTCATTAGCATTTGAAGGGAATGGCCAAATAACACCAACAAAGGGTGTTAAACCAATCCACATTGTAGGTGGGGGGTGGGTGGGAGCACTGTGCAATTCTAAGTGGATTAATGCCAGCATTATTTTCTCACTATGAGCCCAGCCTTCTCTCTAAGATTTCATATTCATTCGTGGCTGGACCAAACCTTCTTGGCTATGCTCTCCCCTTCTTTTTCTCTATAAAGAAACTAAAGCAGTGAGCTGGGATTAAGACTATAACATTTAGCATGTTAAAGACAAGACTGAGATCAGATCCCCAAACTGTTGGGCATCCAGGCCACAATGCCAAATTCAGCAGGATATTCTATGGCCGTCCCCAAGAGGGGTCCATAAAGAATAGACCAATGATCAGTTTAATTTGATTTCAGTTTTTCTCAGGCTGAATGCTGCTGCTGCTGCCCCTCAAAATAACGGAAAAACCAAATGAGAAAAGTGGAATTAGAATCTCAAGAGGAAAATATCAACGATCATTCAGCCCAATGTCCCAACCAAAACGGAAATCCTCTATACTATCCCTTAGGGAAAGACATTCATCCTCTAGTTGAAAGCAGCCCAGGAAAGTCAGGGGAAAAAAAAAAACCCACCTTACATCTAGGTCATAGTCAAGGATCCATACTGTGGGTGTTACAACTCTTCTACCGGGTGGAATGGGCCAAAATGACACACATGTGCCACATAACCCTCGAATTTTACTTACATTATTTCATCTTAAAATATTTTGTGCTGTGCACAATAAATACCTTATCCTGCCCAACATAGCTGGTACGTGCTGGAGCCAAATTCATACCCAAAGAAGTATTTTATTACAATCTACAGACCTCAGCTGACTGTGAAGACTGATAACTTAGCAATAATATTCAAGTTGAGGCTTTCATGTAAATCATGGCCTATTGGGCATATGCATTTATCTTTATCCCTTCACCAAATCAAGGGCAGAAGATAAAAAAAAATTACAAGTTCACAAGGACATAAATAATGGAGGAGATAAAGATGACTTTAGATAATAAAGGAAAAGGAAAAAGTGGAACTCTTATGGTCCACAGAAGATGAAGGAAGGGAAAGCCAATAAGAAGCAAGTCAATTCATGTTGCAGAAAGGGGTTGGCAGGGGCAACAGCAGGCTTGGAGCCAGGATACAGGATGAGACTAAAGTAGGTAGAATAGTTGAACACGTGTTGAGCTCCTTAACACTCCATTCTACCTGCCCCAATCACCAGGCTAAGCAAATGTTCCTTCCCATATCTTTTTTATCTCTATATCAATTAGCAAACCTGGGCTATGGGTTAGATTGATTCACAACTTGTACCATCATTTTAAAACTCAACAGACCCCAAAACTTCATTTCCCTCTTAAAACTAACCTCCTCTTGAGCTTCGTTGTGGTGAATTTTGCCATTTGTCTCTATTAGGTGACTGTATTTGTAGTGGTTGTTTTGATATTCTGGTATTCATTCGTGTTATTTATCTTTGAGAGACAGAGCAGGAGCAAGGGAGGGGCAGAGAGAGAGGGAGAGACAGATCCGAAACAGGCTTCCGGCTCTGAGCTGTCAGCACAGAGTCTGAGGCAGGACTCAAACCCATGAACTGTGAGATCATGCCCTGAGCCGATGTTGGACACTTAACCGACTGAGTCACCAGGTACCCCAAATTCTTGTTGATTACATAGTCTTCCAGTTTTAGTTAGCATTTATATGTGCACGTGAGCGTGTGTGTGTGTTGCTCAAGAAAACCTTGCAACTCTTGAGTTTTTAAGATAGTCTCTGAAAAGGTAGTCTAAAAGTTTAAAGTTTTGACTGGGACATTTAATTCTAATCTATTTGGATATTTTTTCGTACTTCATGGTGCAAGGCTCTACACTGATACTTCTATAGGGACTCCCCTTTGTCACAGCACCATTTAATATAGCATTCCTCATTTTCCCATGATCTGTAATATTACCTTTGTCATATATCCAGTTTCCATAGATGCATATATCTGTTTGTAGTTGTTCCTTTATGTTTTATCTGTTTGTCTATGTCTGTACTGGTACCATACTGCTCTAATTACCACATTTTCATGATGAATTTTGATATCTGGTAGAGTAAGCTTCCACCTTCTTCAGGAGAGTAATTTTGTTAGCCTTAGTTTTTTTTCTCTACATTTTATAATCAATTTGTCAATTTCCTTTAAAAAATTCCTGTTGGTATTTTAATTCAAATTGCATTGAAACTTTTTAAATCCACGAATATGATATTGAGATTTTCTTTATTGTCTTTCTGGATGTATTTTTCATATAAGTCTTAATAAAAATTTGTAATTTCTAGGTACCATCTAATTTTTGTTTTACATTATAACTATTTTTTTTCTTTTTTTTTTTTTGCTGTTGCATACAAATGCAGTGGAGTTTTACATACTGATCTTCTATTTAGCAACCTTGATAATATAATCTTCCAGGAATTGTTCTGTGTATTCTTTTCAGTTGTCTATATTGAGAAACTTAATCAATTGTTTGTCAACAGTTTTATTTTTACCTTTCCAAACCTTGTAATTTTTTTCCCTCTTATTTTGGGGGCTGAAAAGTCAAGGACAATGTTAGTGAATATTGGCCATCGTGTTAACAGTTATGATTCTAATATTTCACAATTAAGTATGTTGTATGCCTAGTTTGCTAAAATATTTTATTTTATGAATTGATATTTAATTTTATTAAATGCTTTTCCTTTATCCATTTAAAAAATATCTCCTTTAACCTACGTACATAGTAAATTACAGTTATATTTATTAGCATTAAATCACCCTTGAATTTCTATTATTGCATTTCCTTTTCTTCTTGTATTATTATGTTTTTGAGGGTTTTTTTCATATAAATTCATGAATGGAACAGGTTGTGATTTCCCTACCTTGTATACTCCCTTTCTTATTTTGATTTCATAGTTATACCAGTCTTGTATTATAATCTGTTGGGCCCCTATCTTTATGTGTTCTTTAGGAAGAGTTTATGTAAGATTGAAAAGGTGTGCTTCCTGAATGGTTGGTAGAATTTTCTGATGAAAACATATGGTCCTTGTTTTCAAATACTTTAATACAGAATACACAGTTTCTCAGTCTTTTCATTTTTCTAATTTTCAAATTTATATTAACAGATTCATAATTCTTAGTTGCATTTAAATCTAGCCTCTATGCAAATATTTCCTGTTTTCTTTTTAATATTGTTTTTGTGTAATCTCCATTTTTAAAATCAATGTTACCTGGGGTTCCCTTCAAAGAACAGCTTCTTTGTAGATATTCTTTTTTTTTGCATTTTTGTTTTCTTTTTAATTAATTCATAACTTTTTATTTTTCTTTTCTTGATTCCTTACATTAGAAGCTTAGGTTTTTATTCATCGGAAATTCTTTTTAATATAATAGTTTAGGATTGTAACTATGCTTCAGATTATAATTTTTGTTGCATTTTATAAATTTTGCTGAGTATTTTAATTACATTTAGTTTTAAGTTTTTTCTCCAAATTCTGTTGTGTTCTTCTTAAACCATAGTTATTCTGAAGTTTGTTTTTTTTTTTTTTTAGTTTTTAAACTGTATCTTTTGTTATATTTTACAAAATTGGATTGCCAAAAAAAAGCATGGGCCTAAAGTGTCCTTATCCCAGAGCTAGTGTTAGCATTTACCCCAGGATAGCATTTACTTTCCTCTTTGCTGGTATCTTGCACTTACTCTACTTTCAGCTCCCTATTCCTTTGTATTTAGTCGTTCTAAGAAAGTTTTGCTTTCTGTCTTATGATCTCACCCATGCATTAAAGCATAATTGTGCTAATGTATCCAGGACCTAGTTGGTTCTCGTAGTAAGGCCTTTTATAACATCTAGTAAACTCTAAGAATTTTCAACTACATCTTGCAAATTTCTATTCACAAATTCCAATGAAAATATAGGGCATTCAAAAGTTTGAAATGCTGTCCAGTATTTTTACCTATTCACACTATTCACCTCTTTCTGGTCTCCATCTGCATGGTAAGGCTACACATAATGATGCCCAGCACTGGTCTAAAAAGATTTGCTTTGGCTAAGCTTGCTTAATTTCAGGCTCACACCGTCTCTGGTATAGGTAATTATGTGTATTGATTGAAAAGATCTTCTTTTCTAGCTCTTAGTAAAAGACAAGTAAATAGAATAGATAGGGTTGTCAAATTTTCCTGGCCATCTGAAGAGGTGATTGGAATAGATGAGCTCTAAGATGTCTTTCAGCTCTACAAAAATATGCCTGTGCCTAAAAACAATATAATAGTATTTCCCATTAGTTACCTGCCAGTGAATAATTGAATGTTAAGAAAACATTGCATTTTTTCCTCTGTTAATGGAGTAGCTACTTCTGAAGTATCTTTTCTCATCCTTTATTCCTTACAATAGTCTAATGCCCTCAAGTCACTAATAACTGTTGGTGTATTTACCTGTCATTTATGGATTGAGATTTAATGCAGTCTTTGTTACTAAATGCAGGGGAGTAATCCATCCCTAAAATCAAAGTTCAAGAATGTACCCTTGGAACAGGACTCCAGGGATAGAGCAAACAACTTGTCTTGCAGCCCATAACCTGACAGTTCAGAAAGAACAGGTTTATTGAATTGAAGCAAATTTGACCCAGTGATATTTATGAAGTCAGAAACCAGGAAGAGGAAACTGAGTTTGTAAGGTTAAGAAAATACACGGAGTGGGCTTGAGAATAATGGTCATGGTCTTTGGAAGCAAGTATTGAAGGAGTACTTTTAAAAAATGCAGGTGGCTATATACACAAACACTTGCACAAACATCAACTCACATGGATAGTCACACATACACATGTAGAAACAAATTTAAGAATATGACATTACCTTTTTGTAAAAGTCCTGAAAAATTATTTTGTTTTTGGTCAGAATGACTTTAACTGAAGTAATGAAATACATGAGTCCTTAATGGCCTTTGCAGGGTCTTAAATATATTCAAATGCATACAAACAAGATTTTAGAAAATAGAACTTGAAAATGTTATTTGTGAGATCAGATTCATAGGAAATCTGTACATGTAACCACTATTGGCTTTGTTATATAATGTAATATAAAGATAATAATTATTACTATATATAATTGGGATAATTATATAGGCAATAATTTAACTTCATAAAAGTTAAATGATTCAAGATTAATGGACTTGTATGAATTACACTACTGTAAGGTACAAAATTTAATATATATTTTTCAACTTGAAAGGTTGACAGTTAAAATATATGTGGAGAAATGAATAAGTAGCATACAGATATTCTTATTAAATTAGATACCTCAATAAATCAAAATCAATCTCTGCCATTAACTTTCTGGAAATAAATGAAGTTAGTGTATTATTTTTTTTCAGGTATGAAATTCCTGCTCAATCTCTAGTTTTCACTTACTATTGAGAAATCATATATATATAAAAGAGAAAAAAGTAGGAATTTATCTTATAGCATTAATGGGTAAAACCCATTATGTAGTGCCTATAGATTCCTCTTAAGAAGCAGTTCATTCAAAAATGGACTATAATGTTCACCTGTCACTCTGAGAACTTTCTTCCTGGGTATCAATTTTCTTATGAGAAGTGAGTATAGAGTAACAGCAGCATTGTTTGTCAATGTCCTCCTGTGATTGTTAGCAATGCATCCTTGCACATATTGTTTCAGACAAAAAATTAGTATTTTGCATTAGAAGAGGATAATTAGGCAATAAGATACAAAAGCGAGTGTGGTTATCATGAGATAAACACACACATGGGGTGTTATGAGGCACAGCCAAGTGTCTGTAATCCCTCTAGGGTATGATTATCTCGTGATAACCACACACCCTGGAGTTGCCTTATTGCTATTATAAAATATCTTTATTATAGGAAGAAATGTGCATTTTTGTGCAGAAAGGAGACGGAGCTGGCAATTTAGAATGCCGAACAGCAGTTTCAGCTGAGCTATGTGGTTTACATAGATTAATCTATCCCATTGGAATGTTTCCCCAGCCAAAAAAATGTTCCCTAAATCCAAGCAGTCATAATCTGTAGTGATGTGCAGCTATTTGGAGCATTTGAGAAATTCCCTGCCTGGTTCTTAGGCTGTTGGTTTGATGGTTGCATGGGGTGAATTCTGAGATGCACAATGACAAGAGGCTACAGTATTGTGGAAGCTTGGTGTTCTGGGAACCCAAATTGTGATGCATGCAAATGTCAAAATTCTGTACAATAATTTTATCTGTTTTCTCGATCAGAGTAAATGTCTTAAAATCCTTATGAAAACAGCATCTCACAACAGAAATGTTCCTAAGGGAGAGAAATTATTAAGGTGGAAACAAGAAGATGGAGATGAAACTCAAAATGGTGC
This sequence comes from Prionailurus viverrinus, assembly GCF_022837055.1. Lineage (NCBI taxonomy): Eukaryota > Metazoa > Chordata > Mammalia > Carnivora > Felidae > Prionailurus > Prionailurus viverrinus. Next base: position 62,230,595 of record NC_062566.1, read on the forward strand.
GGAAGGAGTTGATGAATGTCACAGGTAAGAGATAAGAAACACCCTGATCAAGGCCAAGGGCAAGTATGGTGTACATCCAGAAATATCTGAATTATAATCATAAGGAATCAAAGTATTCCCAATGGCTCCAGAGTCAGAATTAGTTTAAGTGAAAGTCAAGGGAAAGGAGTTCATTCTACCCTAAGAATCCAATTCTAAAATTCAAGCGGTTCCAAAATATAATCATCTCCTCTCGGGAACAAAAAAATATCAAGCAAAGACTGCGTGATTTATTAAGAGGGATTCCTCCCTTAGAAAAAGTTCCCCATATCTTAAAAATTGATTTTACAATTAAAATAAGTCTGAGAAGATGATTCGACATCATGCAAAGAACTGAAAAAAGACAGAATTCACAGCATTTCTTGGATACCTTCTAATAGGAACAGAAGTAAGTAGAAAAATGCAGGGTATTGAGCCCAGCTTTGGTACTTTTATAGTAGTGATCAAAATGTGTCAACTCTAATGTAAGACTATTGTCTAATATGGGATATGAAATCAATGTAATTTACTTGATTCAATTTTTAAAAAACCTTCTACGAATATATGCCATACCTTTTTTAATGCAGCGAAGCCAATAATTGGCTTGAATGTAAAAATAAATTGTGTCTCGAGGTCTCCTACCTAGCCATGGTGATGCTTTATTGGTGTGTGCATTTTACTAACTGATGTGCTTTCATGTAAAACCAATCTAGTATTTTTTACATTGTTATGGTATGGGTTCTATAAGCTAAAATACATTTTTTGATGTATTACTTCAAATCGTTAATTTACAAAAAAAACTTGCCATGGGGAAAATTTAAAGGGGCATCATTTGTTTTCTAAATATGCAACAGCATCTTTCATATAATTGACAATTGTTTCAACGGAATGCTATCATTTCTATTCTAAATCCCCATCTTTTAATTTAGCCCTAGGCCATACCTTTTAAAGAAATTGCTATCCATGAAATATCAGATGCTCCAACAGGGCCAGACTTGTGTACCTCCCTAGTAGAGCTGTGTGAAAAATTTCACACCTACAATGAAACTGCCAAAATATGCTTCTTCACTCTTCTCAGTACCAAGGGGAAAACATATACTTTTTCCCTTTGGGCAGTTTTGACAGTTTTAATACAAGTGAAAAGCAGGTTTTGCCAGCATAAAAAAAGGAAAAGGGAAGAAATCTTGAAATTATAATGTGAGAACCTCATAGTCTCTGGAGGAGGTGGAGGGCAGCAAATACTGACAGTCTAAGCTAATATTTAGTCTTTTCCAAAGCTGACCATGTGATCAGGAGTGATCAATTGCTTGCTGGGGAAGATCATGACCAGTGAAAGAAGCTAAACATTTTAAGGGTAAAGTCAATACTAAATAAAAATAATAAAAAAATGGCAGTAAAACTTGAGCCTCCTGCCGCATTTTCCCTCGGAGTTAGGTCATAAGTAAAGCAAATTACTTCCAAGAACCTTGCCAAGCACCCCCCCCCCACTTCCCAGCCCCCAATCTGTGTACTGTCAAGATTTGAAGTCCTCCTTATCTTTAAAGGAGAGAGATAAAAATATTAAAGTCAACTAATATATCTTGAGACATCGCATTGCTCAATCAACTTCTTTCTCTTGAAATTTTGAGGAATCTTGCATCTCTATGGGAGAGAAAGGAGCTTCTTTGCTGAAAGGTTTTTAAATAGAAAATTGTCATATGATGGCCACTTTCCTCAATCACTGCAATCCCAAAACACTCACAAGGTTTGGAAAAAAAATAATAGGTCTAGAAAATACATAGAGATGTAGCTCAGGGGATTCAGCCAGGCAGAGATTTCTTCTGGACCCATGAATTCCTATAGCATTTTTTTTCACTCTTTAGTCATGCTTTAAAACAATTGAACACCCAATATAAACATCAAGTCAATGGAAAATCAAATGTGCTGGGCCTTTCTGCATCCACCCAAACTCATCTGGTAGAATACTATACTTTCAGAACATGTGGGATGAATTTTAACTTGACTCTTATGTGGAAGTCTGTGCTACATGCAGTTCAAAGAATTTACATAAAGATGCATCTTTTGTCACTTTGAAGATAGGGTTACTGTGTATTGAGACAAAAATTGATGGACCTTTTATACAAAGAAGGGAAGTGGCTTTCATCTTGTTTGGTTTTTATAAAATCTTTAGAGGGACCGTTCTGAGTTCTACATTGGTAATTTAGAGAAACACTGCTGGTGAATATATTTGAGGATTTGCCCTTTGGATTGTTTTATACTTTGTCCATTAAAGAATAAAAATAGTAATTTGTGAGTAAAATTTGAGCAAATGCTATTATTGTAACTTTTGAATTTGTAAAATTACCACCTAGACATAAGAGAAGCAGAAGCTATACCAAATGTCAACATTTTGGAGGGCAAGGAGACAGAGGAAAATGTATTTTACTGCTTTTATATATATATATATATAATATATATATATCATATATATTATATTATATCATATATATTATATCATATATATTATATCATATATATTATATCATATATATTATATGATATAATATATATATGATATATATAATATATAAATATACTAAATATTTTATATAATATAAATATTTTGCATAATAAACATAATTATATATAATTATACATTATATAATATATATTTATATAAATATATGAGCTATAATTAATATATACATATTACATATAAATATATATTTATATAAATATATAATAAATGAGATAAATATCTATGTGTGTGTGTGTGTATATATATATATATATATATATATATATATAGCCTTTTCCAATGACATCACACTGAGAATTGAAGTTCAACTTTTCTCTTTTCTCTCTTGAGGACTCCTTGCATTCAACCATCTTCCAGTGTGACTGTTCTGGGAATTGGCACTGAGCTTATGGTGCCTTGTCACTACCAATAGTGACTTCCATTGAGTTATTTCCTGCTACTGTCCTATGAAGTAGGACCTGTGTGTCCATGCCTGATAATGCTGGCCCCTCATTCCACAACACTGGTCCTGATGCCAGCTACACCTGCCCCAGCACCACTCAGGTGAGTGCTACCATTGGAACTGCCTCCCAGTCCTGCCTTGTCTATAGACTTGGAAGGTTGGACTCAACTAGCTCCGTACTGTTTTCATCATCAAGTCTTACAGACTCTGGGTTAAAACATGTTTCTTGTTGATAATTTTTAGCTTTCTCTCTCCTGAAGATTCAGATAGCTGTGACTTGGGTCTGAGATAGAAAAGATGTGCCAGTGGCTGACTCCATGTTATCCTCAGCATGCTCCTTTCCTTTAACGATGGAAAAAATGCTGTGGGATTCTATTTTTGCCCTTGGTTTCCTCTTACAATTCTTTTTCAGAACCATCCTCTCCTCGTCCCAACTTTCAGACAAGGAAACATACAAGTATACAGATATAGTTTGACCAAACTGTGGCAGACACTGCTAATTTTCTCCCAGCATCTGCTGCTTCTTCATTTCAGCAATAGAACCTCCCCACTGATGATCCACCTCTGGGTCTCAGCAGGGCATGTGGCAAGTTAGCTAGGCACCATATTTCCCAGCCTCCCTTCGGATAAGGTGTGATTCAGTGACTAGGTTCTTTCAACAGGCTTGACAGAAAGTAACATCTTAAGGTTTGACCTTAAAGACTATGCCACATATGTTAATTTCCTTCTCTCTTCCTGTATTCTTCTCTGGGCTAGAAAATGGCAACAGCTGGAGCAGGTACCTTGATCCCAGAGATGGAAACCACATATCCAGGATGAATCTAGCAGCCTGCGTACTAAAGATCCTGTGGACAAAGTGAAGCCTCCAGCCTTACTGTTAATCTCTGAACTGTTATGACAGGGAAACAGGCCTCAAATTTGTTTGTTCCATTCCATTATTGAGTATTATAGCATTTGATATGTATTCTTTTTTGTTATTATTATTTTGAGAGGGGGGTGGGAGAGGGAGACAGAGAATCTAAAGCAGGCTCTGCACTGTCAACAAAGAACCCAATGTGGGGGTCTGTCTCACAAACTGCAAGATCATAACCTGAGCTGACATCAAGAGTCAGATGCTTAACCAAATGAGCCACCCAGTCTCATTCAAACCAATATAGTATTGGTCTGTATTCAAACCATTATAGTAGGGTTGAGAGGAGAAGAGACATTTGATATTTTATCATATACAGAAAGTGTAATGTATTGAAGAATCCAATCATCTTTCTTTTTCTTAACATTTCAAATTTGTATCTAAACTCTAGTTAATAAACAGTGTAATATTAATTTCAGTATTAGAATTTAGTGATTCATCACTTACATACAACCTTTGTTTTGTTTCAGATTCCACATATAAGTGACATCATGAGGTATTTGTATTTCTCCGTCTTATTTCACTTAGCATATTGTCCTTTAGGCCCATCCACGCTGTTGCAAATGGCAAGATCTCATATTTTGTATTGATCACCTAATATTCCAGTGCGTGCTTACGTGCGCTTAACACCCAGTGCTCATCACAAGTTCCCTCCTTAATACTCATCACCCATTTAGCCCTTCCTCCCCACGCCTCTCCAGCAACCCTTAGTTTGTTCTCTATACTTAAGAGTCTCTCTTATGGTTTGCTACCCTTTTTTTTCTTCCTCCTATGTTCATCTGTTTTGTTTCTTAAATTTCACATACAAGTGAGATTGTATGGCATTTGCCTTTCTCGGACTTATTTTGCTTAGCGTAGTACACTCTAGCTCCATCCATGTTGTTGCAAATGGCAAGATTTCATTCTTTTCGCTGGATGAGTAATAGCCCATTGTATATGTATATACCACATCTTTATCCATTCATCAGTCAATGGACATTTCTGCTCAAGCAGCTTTCTTATATATTTGGCACAGGATTTTGAGGAAACAATTTCACAGTCCTATCATGGATATCATAGCAAAAGATGCTATATGCTTTTAACATTGGGAAAAACACAGCTTCCAAATAAATTGAATCTGTATTTCAAGATGAAAAAATGAGGTTATGTGTGAAAGTACATTGGGGACCATAAAGCGTTAGTTACATAATAATATAATAATTATTACTACTATTTTACTGATATAATCATTATTGTGTTTTAGCCAGTTTAGGGACCTAAACAAAACCTATTTCTGGTAGTATTTAAAATATACTTGGGGTGCCTGGGTAGCTAGGTCAGTTAAGCATCTGATTCTTGGTTTTGGCTCAGGTCATGATCTCACAGTTTCATGGGTTCTGGGCCGCATTAGGCTCTGTACTGGCAGTGCTGAGCCTGCTTGAAATTCTCTATCTCCCTCTATCCCTCTGACTCACACTGTCTCTCTCTCTCAAAATAAATAAAAAACTTAAACATTTTTAAAAATTAAAATATACTTTAGCTCACACATATATAGTCAACTGATCTATGACAAAGGAGGCAAGGAAAAAACAATGGGGCGAAGAGTCTCTTCAATGACAGCTACATGCAAAAATCTCACACTATATGCAATATGTTTTTTTGGACCAGTCTCTTCAGGCAAGAGCAGCAAAAGTTAAACAAATGGGACTACATCAAAGTAAAAAGTTTTTGCACAGCAAAGGAAAGCATCAACATTAATTTGGACTTAAATAAAATTAACACTTTTTTAAAACATTTTTTAAAAGGCAACATACTGAATGTGAGAAGATATTTGCAAATCATACATTTACTAAAGGGTTTAATATCCAAAATATATAAAGGATGTACAAAAATATCAAAAAAGCACATAATTCCATTAAAAAATGGACAGAGGATTTGAATACACATTTTTCCAAATTAGACCTACAGCCAGCCAACAGGCACATGAAAAGATGCTCAGTATCACTAATCATCAGAAAAATGCATATCAAAACCACACCGAGATAGAACCTTACACATATCAGATTGGCTATTAAAAAATTAATACGTGTTGGCAGGGATATGTAGAAAAGGGAACCCTCATACACTGTTGGTAGGGATGTAAATTAATGCAACTACTATGGGAAACAGTACAGAACTTCCTCTGAAAATTAAAAATACAACTATCCTACAATCCAACAATTCCCCTTCTAGGTATTCATCTGAAAAAAAATATGTATGTATGTACACATAATATTCCATTACCCATATTACTAATGGAATATTATTTAGCCATAAAAAATGAAATCTTATTTGCAACATCGATGAACCTAGAGGGTATAATACTAAGGGAGGTAAGTCAGAAAGAGACAAATACCATATGACTCCACTTACATATGAAATCTAACAAACTAAAACAAATGAACAAAATAAAACAACAGAGGAACAGATTCATGAATATAGGAAAGAAACTTGGTTACCAGAGGGAAACATGGTTGGGGATCACACAAAATCAGTGAGAAAGATTAAGAGATACAAAATTCCAGTTATAAAACTAAATAAGCCATGGGGATGTAATGTGCAGCATAAAGAATATAGTCAGTATATTGTAATAACTTTGGTGACAAATGGTAACTAATTCATTGTGCAGATAATTTCATAATGTACAAGAATATATCACCATGATGTACACCTAAAACTAATAGGATATTGTATGCCACTTATACTTCAATAAAATATGAATAAAATATACTTTAATAATCAGCCATGGTACATTTTAATTCCTGAATTCACTCATTTCTTACATATTTGTGGACCACATTCAGAAGATGCTGACAGGGTATAGATCCAGATCCTACAAAAACTGACTCATTTTATCTATGTTGAATTCAGACAAATATTGATACCAGTCACTGAGATATGTCACTAAAACAAATTTCCAAATCGCACATTTGTCAATGTGTACATGTTATAGAATATGTGCCTATAAAAAACATACAGAACAAATGATGACACTGAGTAAGAGAGGGGTAGTGGAAGGTTTTTTGAGAAATTGTGAAGAAATAGTAACAAAATGAATGGTTTAAAGAGCAATTGAATGAGAGGAGAAGGCTATTTCTGTAAGGTTGAATAAGATGGGAAACTTAGTTTTGTTTTTTCCTATGTGCACTCTGTGGGAAGCATTTTTAATGTTGTGTACCTCTTTATATGTGTGACTGTGTAATGGCCTTGTCTTCTTGTGAAGGTAACTGGTTAAGCCTGTGAAATGTTCACTGATCTAAGTGGATGGGTCCAAGGGGAAGGGGTTGTCAGCTGGGACAGCTTATCAGAAGAGGGTTGTTCTTCCCACCCCCCTTCTTCCTATTTATTCCTAAACCAGGGAAAATTCCCCTGGGAGCATAGAGGCTTCAGAGGGAACATTGCAGAAACTCAAGAGATGAGAAACGGTTTGTAAATGAGCATTTAAAACATGAAAACACTCTTGTTTTTAAAGCCAATGAGTATAAAGTACCAGTGGGAGACGTGAGTTGACAGCTGGGACTCTTCATCCGTCTGGCCAAGGGATTCTGAGTCAATCTCTGACGGATGAAAAGTAGGACTGGGAGAACTGGGGCCTGTCAGGATCTGCTCAAAATTCCTGGGCTTGCCATTTCAAACCAAATTCAAACCTTCCAGAACTTGAGATTAAAGAGAGTGTTTACAGAAAAATAAAAGAGGCTTGAAAATGCTTATTAAGAGGCATCTTAGAAATCTTTATAAAGCATCATCTGTGATGATTTACATGCAAATGAATCCGAATGTGCTTGGCATACATTATGTAGGGTTTTCAGATTTTATCAAATCCGTGCTTATCATGGAAAAATACACACATAGAGCCACTAGAGTTTTAAGCAAGACGGCCTGTCCATTTGTGGTTTGAAGCAGAGAGATGATACGGGAGGACGCAGGAGTGCTTTTTACGCAGTTACTTAAGGACAACTTTTGCTCCCAGAGATACATTTTGAGTCCAGAGGCAGCTGCAGACGTTTCTGGGAGCATGAGATGCCCTCAGAGCTTCAGGTTTGTATTGGAGAGGTATTGAGCAGAAATTTACTCCAAGCCTGGAAGATTCTAAATACTGTAGTCTTATTCCAATGTTTCTTGGGGGTCTGCACTGTTTCTGCCAGGAGTTTCTAAGCATCCCACATAGTCTGTAATTTAAAGTGACCTCTCTCTCTTGGGACACCTGGGTGGTTTAGTTGGTTATGCATCCAAGTCTTGATTGCAGCTCAGGTCCTGATCTCAGTTTGTGAGATCGAGCCCCACGTTGGGCTCTTCACTGACAGTGTGGAGCCTGCTTGAGATTCTCTCTCTCCCTCTCTGCCCTGTACCCTGCTCATGCACACACTCTCCCTCAAAATAAATAAATAATAAAAAATAATAAAGTGACCTGTTTTGGTGGCTGAACTTGAACTGGGACTCTGGGCCTTTGCTAGTCATAGTTTGAATTATTAAAGATGTTTCCAAAGTTCAGGAAGTTGTCACATGGTTTAAGATATAGATAAACACAGGGACCAAAAATTGCCACCAATCCTTTAGTGGCCATGAACAGGAAGGCCATGACAAGGTTATATAACAAACTAAATAGGTCTCTTTGGGAAATTTATGCAACTACTGAGTTCTTACCAGGGAAAGGGAACAAATAAAGGATGATGAACCTAGAAACCAGCAACAGAAAATAGTGTCAATAACTCTAAGGCTTAAGAAGCAAATGGGAAAACTATTACTGGAGCTCAGAGAGAGCTAGAGTCATAAAGGCAGCTATTTCTAGAGGGGTAATGCCAAAGCAGAGGACAGGGAAGAAATACCCCAAACATGTTGTCCTCCACCTGGTATTTCCTATTGGCTGAACCCAGCCAGAGAGCAAAGGAGCCCAGTTGCTGATTCAGTCTGTAGAAATCAGCCAACTGGGACACTGAGCAGGGCAGAGGATACAGAATGGATTGGTGAATGGGTGGAAGGTAGAAGAAAAATCAGCATATTAATCTATTTTTTCTACACCTTTATCAAGATGCTCCTTTCTAATACCCTACCTTCTACATTGTATTTAAGTCACTCCAGGGTCTGGTTGTAGGAAGTCAGACAAGGTCAGTTTCAAAATCTCTTATCTATAACTATCACAATAACTTCATCTTGTTCTCATCTTCATAAAATGCTACATAATTCAAAGGAATTAGAAAATAAAAGAATAAAACTCAAGGTTAGTAGAAGGAAGGAAATAATAAAGATCAGAAAAAAAATAAGTAAGATAGAAACAAAAAATTAGAAAAGATCAATGCCAGAGCTGGTTCTTTGAAAAGATAACAGAACTGATAAAACTTTAACCAGACTCATCAGAAAAGGAGAAAATCCGAATAAATAAAATTAGAAACATAAGAGGAAAAGTAACAAGTGACAACAAAGAAATACAAAGAATTATAAGAGACTACCAGAAAAAATTATATGCTAACAACTTGGAAACTTAGAAGAAATGCATAAATTGCTGTGAACATATAATCTTTAAAAACTGAATCAGAAATACAAAATCTGAACAAACCAATTAATCACAAAATTGAATCAGTAATCAAACTCTCAACAAATAAAAGTCCAGGGCCAGATTAATTCACAGGTGTATTCTACCAAACATTTAAAGAGTTAATACTTCTTTTCTTAAAAACCTATTCCAAAAAATTTAAGAAAAATTTCTAAACACATTCTGCAAGACTATTACCCTGACAACAAAACCAGACAGTACAGAAAGAAAAGAAGAAAGAAAGAGAAACCCATAGGCCAATATCCCTGATGCAAATAGATACAAAACTCAACAAAATATTAGCAAATTGCATTTAACAATATTTAAAAAGAATTATTCACCATAATCAAGTGGGATTTATTCCAGGGATGCAAAGACAGTTTAATATTCACAAATTAATCAACATGATAAACCACATTAACAAAATGAAGGATAAAAATCATATGATAATCTCAAATATGGAAAAAGCATTTAACAAGATTCATCATCTGTTCATGATAAAAAGCTCTCAAAGTGGGTTTAAAGGGAACATACCTCAGCATAATAAAGGCCATGTATAACAAAACCACAGCTAACATCATAGTTAAAAAACAAGTGAAAAACTGAGAGCATTTCTTCTAAGATAAGGAACAAGACAAGGATGTCCATTCTTGCCATTTTTATTCAATATAGTACTGGAAGTCCTAACCACAGCAATCAGACAAGAAAAAGAAATAAAAATATCTGACTTGGCAAGGAAAGTAAAAGTGTTGCTATTTGCCAATGACATGCTATATGTAGAAAACCCTAAAGATTCCAATACAAACTATTAGGAGTAATAAATAAATTCAGTAAAGTTGCAGAAATTGGTTGCATTATCAGTAACAAAATAGCAGAAAGAGAAATTGAGAAAACAATTTCGTATATAATTGCACCAAAGATAAGTACCTAGGAATAAACCAATGAAGTAAAAGACCTGTACTCTAAAACCCATAAAATATTGATTAAAGAAATCAAAGAAGACACAAATGTTAAGATATTCCATGCTCGTGGGCTGGAAGAATATTGTTAAAAGGTCCACAGCACCCAAAGCAATCTACAGATTCTATGTAATCCTTGTCAAAGTACTAGCAGTATTTTTCACAGGATTAGAGCAAATAATCCTAAAATGTGTATGGAAGCACAAACACACACACACACACACAAGAAGCCAAAGCAATCTTGAGAAAGAACAAAGCTGGAGGTATCATAATCCTAGGTTTCAAAACATACTACAAAGCTATAGTAATCAAAACAGTATGATTTTTGGCACAAAAACAGACACATAGATCATTGGAACAGAATAGAGAGCCCCAAAAATAAACCCATGCATATATGCTCAATTAATCTACAACAAAGTAGGCAAGAATATACAATACAGAAAAGACAACTTCTTCAATAAATAATGTTGGGAACACCGCGCAGCTATAAGCATAAGAATGAAACTGGACCACTTTCCTACCCCATACATAAAAGTAAGCTGAAAATTGATTAAAAACCCAAATCTGAAGAAAAACATAGGTAGTAATATTTTTGACATCAGCCTTAGCAATATTTGTTTAGATACATCTCCCAAGGGAAACAAAAGCAAATATAAGTTACTGGAACCACACCAAAATAAAAATTTTTGAACAAAGGAAACCATCAACAAAGCAGAAAGGCAATTTACCGAATGTGCAGAGGAGAATTCAGAGGAGGATGATACAGGAGGATCCTCAGCTAACCTTATCCCTCCATACCACTAGATAACACCCATGTCAGTGTAAATTACCCAGAAAATAACACAAAGACTAGCAGAACAGACTCTCCACAGCTAAATGTAGAGGAGAGGCCACACTGAAGAGGATCAAGGCAGATCCAGACTGGTTGGAAGCAAAACAGACCCATGGGATGATCCAAGGGAGGGAGGGATATTTTAGGCACAGAGAAGGGAAAGAAGCAGATTCCACTCCAGGCACAGAGGACCTTCACTGGAAGACAGATCCCCATAACATTTGGCTTTGAAAACCAAAGAGACCTATGTTTGCTAGTTTTACAGTCAGTGGGACTTAAAACCAGAAACTTTAAATATCAGTGGGCTTGACTTTGTTAGAGCCAGAGGACAATAGGAAGCTGATTTCCCACCCTTAAAGATACAGCATAAAAAAGCCCTGCAGAGATACAACATAGAAGCAGTTTTTTGTTTTGTTTTTTTAAATTTTTTTTCAACGTTTTTTATTTATTTTTGGGACAGAGACAGAGCATGAACGGGGGAGGGGCAGAGAGAGAGGGAGACACAGAATCAGAAACAGTCTCCAGGCTCTGAGCCATCAGCCCAGAGCCCGACGCGGGGCTCAAACTCACGGACCGCGAGATCGTGACCTGGCTGAAGTCGGACGCTTAACCGACTGCGCCACCCAGGCGCCCCAAGAAGCAGCAGTTTGAAAAACACATGGCGTATACAGGAAGATTTTTACTAATGTCAGAACATGTGCTGAAGTGGTGGAGATATTTGGGAGACTTCTCCAAGACCAAAAGACTTGGCGGGCACCACTTACCTCCCCCGTCCCCCACCCTAGTTATATGGACCTGTGGGAAGCAGTGCAACATGAACACTCTTCACTTAGCTTGCCAACAGTGCACCCTGACTCCACATTATTTTGTGAAACCAACCCTCCATCCCCGGCATGGCAAGTTTTCCCAGGTGGCTGTAGGTCCCTTCCCACGCAGACCAATGCAGACCTTGCTGGCACCATGTGTTCTCCTATGGCCCCACCCTCTCTAAGAAGCCTTTGGCAAGAGTCCATCCAAAGTGGTGCCACAAGACTAGCAGTGTGCAAACAGCCTGTATGGGGCCAAGCACTGCTCTAAAGTGACTCCTTCCCTAGAGAGAAGAAAAGAACTACACACACATGTTTGATTGTAGCCCCAACAGTAGGCTAGAGGAAGACATCTGGTCTGATGGCAGGCCCTGCCCACCAACAAAAGCTTCTGAGGGGTTAACACAGGAAAAGCACCCTGGAGTTTGGTGCCACAGCAGTTTTGGCAAATGCCAGATCTGACCCAAATCAAGCCCAAGGCAGATCCAGACTGGCTCACTAACAACACAGGGACCAAACCCTACCCACAGCAGGCAAAGAGAGCCATTGCAGATTAACTGTACTGAATGTAAATGTGGCACATCCACAACACTCAAAACACATAGGAGATACCCCTGAAGTGCCAGGTTCTGGTGAACAGGGGACAATGCACTGCAGGGCACTACAAGACCTCGTCTTCATTAAGGCCACTAGTTTCAAAAGCGGAAGACGTAGCTAACTTTCTTAACACATAGAAATGGAAACATGGAGTTAGGCAAAATGGGGAGACAGAGAAATATGTCCCAAATGAAGGAATAGGACAAAAATCACAGCAAGAGAACTAAACAAAATGGAGATAAATAATATGCCTAAAAGAGAATTAAAGTAATGATCATAAAGACACTCATTAGATGAGAAAAGAGTGGAGGACCTCAGTGAGACCCTTAATAAAGAGATAGAACTGTAAAGAGGAACCAATCAGATATGAAGACCTTAATAACTTAAATTAAAAATATACTAGATGGAATAAATAGTTGAGTAGAGGAGCAGAAAAACACATCAGCAACCTGGAAGACACAGTAATGCAAAGCAATCAAGTTGAAAGGGAGAGAGAAAAAATAATAAAAAATGAAAATAGACTTAGGGAACTCAGTGACCCCATCAAGCATAAGAACATTTGCATTATAGGGATCCCAGAAAGAGAAAAGAGAGAAAAGGGGGCAGAAAGTTTCTTTTAAAAAATAATAGCAGAAAACTTCCTTATTCTGGGGAATGAAAGAAATCCAGATCCAGGAGGCACAGAGATCCCCTAACAAATTCAACCCTAGGGGGGGCCACATCAAGACACACAGTCATTAAGATGGCAAAAACTAGTTATAAAAAGAAAATATTTAAAGTAGCAAAACAGTTACTTAGAAGGGAAACCCCATAATGCTATCAGCTAATTTTTCAGCAGAAACTTTGCAGGCCAGAAGGGAATGGCAAGATATATTCAACGTGCTGAAAGAAAAAAAAACAGCAACAACAACAACAAAAACCTCTATCCAGTAAACTTATCAATCAGAATAGAAGGAGAGATAAAGAGATTCCAGAAAAACAAAAGTTAAATTCATGACCACTAAATGATCCCAATAGATGTTAAAGGAGACTTTTGAAGGGAAAGGAAAGATCATAAGCAAGAGTTTAAAAAGGTAGGAAGCACCAAAGCAGTTAAATTAGGTATATCCATAAAAGTCAAGAAATTCACAAAATAAAAGTATGTAAAGAATGGCACCATATACCTAAAACATGGGGGAAAGGGGAGAGGAATAAAGAATGGGTTCAAAATCAAGCGACCATCAACATAATATAGACTGCTATGTGCATAAGATGTTATATACAAACCTAATGGTAACCAGCAATCAAAAACCAGTGATAGATATGCAAAAACTAAAGAGCAAGGAATCCAAGTATATACCTAAAGAAAGCCAGGAAGCTTTGAGAGGAGAGAGCAAGAGAAGAAAGGAATGGAAATGAACTACAAAAACAACCATAGAACAAGAAGCAAAATGGCAACAAGTACATACCTATCAAAAATTATTTTAAAGCTAGAGGGACCAAATGCTCCAATCAAATACATATGACGACTGAATGGATAAAAAAGCAAGACTCATCTATATGCTGCCTACAAAAGACTCATTTCAGACCTAAAGAAACATGAAGATTGAAAGGGAAATAATAGAAAAACATCCATCATGCAAATGGATGTGAAAATAAAGCCAAGGTAGAATACTTATATCAGACAAAATAGACTAAAACAAAGACTATAACAAGAAATAAAGAATGATACTGTATAATCATAAAGGGAACAGTCCAACAAGAACATATAACTATTATAAATAGGTATGCACCCAACCTGAAAAAGCACCCAAATACATAAAGCAGCTAATAACAAACATAAAGGAAGTAATAAACAGTAATACAATAAGAGCAGGGGACTTTAACACCCCACGTACATCAATGGACACATCATCAAAACAGAAAATGAAAAAGGAAACAGTAGCTTTAAATGACACAGTAGACCAGATCAATCTAACAGATATATTCAGAACATTCCATCCTAAAACAGTAGAATATACATTCAAGTGCACATGGAAGAGTCTCCAGAATAGATAATATATTAGGAAATAAAAAAATCTCGGGGCGCCTGGGTGGCGCAGTCGGTTGAGCGTCCGACTTCAGCCAGGTCACGATCTCGTGGTCCGGGAGTTCGAGCCCCGCGTCGGGCTCTGGGCAGATGGCTCAGAGCCTGGAGCCTGTTTCCGATTCTGTGTCTCCCTCTCTCTCTGCCCCTCCCCCGTTCATGCTCTGTCTCTCTCTGTCCCAAAAATAAATAAACGTTGAAAAAAAAATGCATATTAAAAAAAAATCTCAACAAATTAAAAAAAAGACTGAAGTCATACCATGCATCTTTTCTAACCACAGTGCTATGAAACTAGAAATCAACCACAAGAAAAAATCTGGAATGAACACAAATACATGGAGGTTAAACAACATTTTACTGAACAATGAATGCGTCAACCACGAAATCAAATAAGAAATTTAAAAAAATACATGGAGAGAAATGAAAATAAACAATGGTTCAAAATCTTTGGGATGCAGCAAATGTTGTGCTCAGAGGGAAGTTTATAGCAATATGAACCGATCTCAAGAAGCAAGAAAAACCTCAAACAACCTAACGTTACATGTAAAGGAGCTAGAAAAAGAAAAGCAAACAAAATCCAAAAACACTGGAAGGAAATGAGTAATAAAGATCAGAGCAGAAATAAACCAAATAGAAACTGAAAAAGCAATGGAGCAGATCAATGAAACTAGTGGCTGGTCCATGGAAATGATCAACAAAATTGATAAACCTTTAGCCAGACTCATAAAAAAGAGATAAAATGCAAACAAGTTCAGAAATTAAGGAAGAAATAACAACTGACATCACAGAAACACAAAGGATTATAAATGCTATTATGAAAAATTATATGCCAAAAAATTGGACAACCCTACACAAAAATGGATAAATCCTAGAAACATATAATCTCCCCAAACTGGAGCAGAAAGAAATAGAAAATTTGAACAGACTGATTACCAGTAATGAAATTGACTCAGCAATCAAAAAATTCCCAAACAAAAATCCAGGACTATATGGCTTCGCAGGTGAATTCTACTAAACATTTAAAGAAGAGTTAATACCTATTCTTCTCAATCCCAAAAAAGGTAAGAGTAAGGAAAGCTTCCAAATTCACTCTTCAAGGCCAGCATTACTCTGATACCGAAACCAGGTAAAGGCACTACAAAAAGAGAGAAATGCAGGCCAATATCTCTAATGACTATAGATACAAAAATTCTTGACAAAATATTAGCAAGCCGAATCCAGTAACACATAAAAAAATCATCATGGTAAGTGGGATTGATTCTTGGGATGCAAGGATGGTTCAATATTCACAAACTGATCAACATGATACATCACATCAACAAAAGAAAGGATAGAAACCTTTCAAAAGATGCAGAAGAGGCATTTGACAAAGTCCATATTTGACAATATCCATTCATGATACAAACCCCCCACAAAGTAGATTTATAAGGAACATATATCAACATAATAAAGGCCTCATATATAAAAAACTCACAGCTAACATCAAACTAAGTGTTTCTTCTCTAAGATCAGGAATAAGACAAGGAGGTCAACTCACTTTCATTCAACATAGGACTGGAAGTCCTCGCCAAAGCAGGCAGGTAAGAAAAATGAAGAAAAGGCATCCAAATTGGTAAGGAAGAAGTAGAACTTTCACTATTTGTAGATGACATGATAGTATACATAGAAAATCCTAAAGACTCCACCAAAAAACTACTAGAACTGATAAATTATTTCAGTAAGGTCACAGGATACTAAACCAACATACAGAAATTTGTTGCACTTTTATAGAATAATGAAGTAGCAGAAAAAGAAAGTAAGAAAATCCTATTTACAATTGCACCAAAAATAATAAAATACCAATGAATAAACTTAACCAAGGAGGTGAAAGACCTGTACTCTGAAAACTATAAAATATTGATGAAAGAAATTGAATATTATACAAATGGGAAGATATTACATGCTCTTGGATTGGAAAAACAAAATACTGATAAAAAAACAAAAACAATGCTTAGAGAAAGATGGCGATGTAGGAGGACGCTGGGCTCACCGTGTCCTGCTGATCACTTAGATTCCACCCACATCTGCCTAAATAACCCAGAAAACTGCCAGAAGACTAGCAGAATGGACTCTCCAGAGCCAAGTGTAGACAAGAGGCCCACAAAAGAGGGTAGGAAGGGTGGAGAGGCCGTGCGCACTACACGGACTGGCGGTAGGGGGCCGGGGCAGTGGAGGGGCAGCCCGCCCGGCAAGGCAGAGCCCCCGAGTCTGGCTTGCAAAAGCGGAGGGGCCGGATGGAGTGAGTTCTGACAGCCAGTGGGACTTAACATCTGGAATGTTATAAGTCAACAGCTCTGCTCGGAGAGTGGGAGGGCTAGAGGACAATGGGAGGGAGAGGTGTTGAGCCCCGGAGGACAGAGCACAGCTAGGCGGGTAACAAAGGCATTGGCCAGCGCCATCTCCCTCACTCATCCTCCAGCCAAAATCCCAAAGGGAACCAGTTCCCATCACGGAATTTGCTTGCACTGCGCAAACACCCAACACTGTGCTTCTGTAGATCCATCCTTCCAACGGGTCTGCCTCCCTCCTGGTGCCACAGGGCCCCTCCCACAGTGGAACACCAAAGGCAAAGCAAGCTGAGCCTGCCCCTCCCGCCCCTGTGCACCTTGCGGATCCACCCCGGCTAATACGCCAGATCCCATCGAAGCAGCACCACAAGCCTGGCAATGTGCAAGTAGCCCAGACAGGGGCCACACCACTCCACAGTGAGTCCTGCCCCTGAGAGAGGGGAAGATAAAGTACACACCAGTCTGACTGTGACCCCAGTGGTGGGCTGGGGGCAGACATCAGGTCTGACTGCGGCTTCACCCACCAACACAAGTTACTCCAGACAGGACAGAGAAGTGCCCTGCAGTTTAGAGCCACCCCAGGGACTACCCAAAATGATGAAACGGAAGAATTCTCCTCAAAAGAGACTCCAGGAAGTAGTGACAGCTAATGAACTGATCAAAAACGATTTAAGCAATATAACAGAAAATGAATTTAAAATAATAGTCATAAAATTAATCGCTGGGCTTAAAAAAGGTATAGAGGACAGCAGACAATCTATTGCTACGGAGATCAAGGGACTAAGAAACAGTCAGGAGGAGCTAAAAAATGCTATAAATGAGCTGCAAAATAAAATGGAGGCAATCACAGCTTGGATTGAAGAGGCAGAGGAGAGAATAGGTGAATTAGAAGATAAAATTATGGAAAGAGAGGAAGCTGAAAAAAAGAGATAAAAAAATCCAGGAGTATGAGGGGAGAATTAGAGAACTAAGTGATTTAATGAAATGCAGTAATATACATATAATAGGGATTCCAGAGGAGGAAGAGAGAGAGAAAGGTGCTGATGGTGTACTTGAAGAAATCACAGTTGAGAACTTCCCTGATCTGGGGAAGGAAAAAGGCATTGAAATCCAAAAGGCATAGAGAACTCCCTTCAGATGTAACTTGAATCAATCTTCTGCATGACATATCATAGTGAAACTGGCAAAATACAAGGATAAAGAGAAAATTCTGAAAGCAGCTAGGGATAAACAGGCTCTAACATATAAAGGGAGACCTATACGACTCGTGACCGATATCTCTACTGAAACTTGGCAGGCCAGAAAAGAATGGCAGGAAATCTTCAATGTGATGAACAGAAAAAATATGCAGCTGAGAATCCTTTATCCAGCAAGTCTGTCATTTAGAATAGAAGGAGAGATAAAGGTCTTCCCAAACAAAAACTGAAGGAATTCATCACCACCAAACCAGCCCTATAAGTGATCCTAAGGGGGATCCTGTGAGACAAAGTACCAGAGACATCGCTACAAGCATGAAACCTACAGACATCACAACGACCCTAAACCCTTATCTTTCTATAATAACACTGAATGTAAATGGACTAAATGCTCCAACAAAAAGACATAGGGTATCAGAATGGATAAAAAAACAAGACCCATCTATTTGTGGTCTGCAAGAGACTCATTTTAGACCTGAGACACCTTCAGATTGAAAGTGAGGGGATGGAGAGCTGTCTATCATGCTACTGGAAGTGAAAAGAAAGCTGGAGTAGCCATACTTATATCAGACAAACTAGACTTTAAACTAAAGGCTGTAACAAGAGATGAAGAAGGGCATTATATAATAATTACAGGGTCTATCCATCAGGAAGAGCTAACAATTATGAATGTCTATGCGCCGAATATGGGAGCCCCTAAATATATAAAACAATCACAACACAACCAGTCTTATTGATAAGAATGTGGTAATTGCAGGGGACTTTAATACTCCACTTACAACAATGGATAGATCATCTAGACACAGGATCAATAAAGAAACAAGGGCCCTGAATGATACATTGGACCAGATGGACTTGACAGATATATTTAGAACTCTGCATCCCAAAGCAACAGAATATACTTTCTTCTCGAGTACACATGGAACATTCTCCAAGATAGATTACCTACTGGGTCACAAAACAGCCCTTCGTAAGTGTACAAGAATTGAGATCATACCATGTACACTTTCAGACCACAATGCTATGAAGTTTGAAATCAACCACAGGAAAAAGTCTGGAAAACCTCCAAAAGCATGGAGGTTAAAAAACACCCTACTAAAGAATGAATGGGTCAACCAGGAAATTAGAGAAGAAATTAATAAATATATAGAAACAAATGAAAATGAAAATACAACAATCCAAATGCTTTGGGATGCAGCGAAGGCAGTCCTGAGAGGAAAATGCATTGCAACCCAGGCCTATCTCAAGAAACAAGAAAAATCCCAAATACAAAATCTAATAGCACACCTAAAGGAACTAGAAGCAGAACAGCAAAGACACCCCAAACCCAGCAGAAGAAGAGAAATAATAAAGATCAGAGCAGAAATAAACAATATAGAATCTAAAAAAACTGTAGAGCAGATCATCGAAACCAAGAGTTGGTTTTTTGAAAAAATAAACAAAATTGATAAACCTCTAGCCAGGCTTCTCAAAAAGAAAAGGGAGATGATCCAAATAGATAAAATCATGAATGAAAATGGAATTATTACAACCAATCCTTCAGAAATAAAGCAATTATCAGAGAGTACTATGAAAACTTATATGCCAACAAACTGGACAACCTGGAAGAAATGGACAAATTCCTAAACACCCACACACTTCCAAAACTCAAACAGGAAGAAATACAAAGCTTGAACAGACCCATAACCAGTGAAGAAATTGAATCAGTTATCAAAAATCTCCCAACAAATAAGAGTCCAGGACCAGATGGCTTCCCAGGGGAATTCTACCAGACATTTAAAGCATAGATAATACCTAACCTTCTCAAGCTATTCCAAAAAATAGAAAGGGAAGGAAAACTTACAGACTCAATCTATGAAGCTAGCATTACTTTGATTCTTAAACCAGACAGAGACCCAGTAAAAAAGAGAACTACAGGCCAATATCCCTGATGAATATGGATGCAAAAATTCTCAATAAGACACTAGCAAATCAAATTCAATGGCATATACAAAGAATTATTCACCGTGATCAAGTGGGATTCATTCCTGGGCTGCAGGGCTGGTTCAACATTTGCAAATCAATCAATGTGATACATCACATTAATAAAAGAAAAGATAAGAACCATATGATCCTGTCAATTGATGCAGAAAAAGCATTTGACAAAATTCAGCATCCTTTCTTAAGAAAAATCCTCGAGAAAGTCGGGATAGAAGGAACATACTTCAACATCATAAAAGCCCTTTATGAAAAGCCCACAGCTAATATCATCCTCAATGGGGAAAACTGAGAGCTTTCTCCCTGAGATCAGGAACACAACAGAGATGTCCACTCTCACCACTGTTGTTTAACATAGTATTGGAAGTCCTAGCATCAGCAATCAGACAACAAAAGGAAATCAAAGGCATCAAAATTGGCAAAGATGAAGTTAAGCTTTCACTTTTTGCTGATGACGTGATATTATACATGGAAAAGCCAATAGGCTCCACCAAAAGTCTGCTAGAACTGATACATGAATCTAGCAAATTCGCAGGATACAAAATCAATGTGCAGAAATCAGTTGCATTCTTATACACTAATAATGAAGCAACAGAAAGACAAATAAAGAAACTGATCCCATTCACAATTGCACCAAGAATCATAAAATACCTAGGAATAAACCTAACCAAAGATGTAAAAGATCTGTATGCTGAAAACTATAGAAAGCTTATGAAGGAAATTGAAGAAGATATAAAGAAATGGAAAAACATTCCATGCTCATGGATTGGAAGAATAAATATTGTCAAAATGTCAATACTACCCAAAGCTATCTACACATTCAATGCAATCCCAATCAAAATTGCACCAGCATTCTTCTCGAAGCTAGAACAAGCCATCCTAAAATTCATATGGAACCACAAAAGGCCGCGAATAGCCAAAGGAATTTTGAAGAAGAAGACCAAAGCAGGAGGCATCACAATCCCAGACTTTAGCCTCTACCACAAAGCTGTAATCATCAAGACAGCATGGTATTGGCACAAAAACAGACACATAGACCAATGGAAAAGAATAGAAACCTCAGAACTTGACCCACAAAAGTATGGCCAACTAATCTTTGACAAAGCAGGAAAGAATGTCCAATGGAAAAAAGACAGCCTCTTTAACAAATGGTGCTGGGAGAACTGGACAGCAATATGCAGAAGGATGAAACTAGACCACTTTCTTACACCATTCACAAAAACAAACTCAAAATGGATAAAGGACCTGAATGTGAGACAGGAAATCATCAAAACCCTAGAGGAGAAAGCAGCTGCAGCAATTTCTTACTTAACACATCCCCAAAGGGAGGGAATTAAAAGCAAAAATTAACTATTGGGACCTCATCAAGATAAAAGCTTCTGCACTGCAAAGGAAATAATCAAAAAAACTAAAAGGCAACCAACGGAATGGGAAAAGATATTTGCAAATGACATATCAGGCAAAGGGCTAGTATCCAAAACCTATAAAGAGCTCACCAAACTCCACACCTGAAAAACAAATAATCCAGTGAAGAAATGGGCAGAAAACATGAATAGACACTTCTCTAAAGAAGACATCCAGATGGCCAACAGGCACATGAAAAGATGCTCAACGTCACTCCTTATCAGGGAAATACAAATCAAAACCACACTCAGATATCACGTCACACCAGTCAGAGTGGCTAACATGAACAAATCAGGAGACTATAGATGCTGGAGAGGATGTGGAGAAATGGGAACCCTCTTGCACTGTTGGTGGGAATGCAAACTGGTGCAGCCGCTCTGGAAAAAAGTGTGGAGGTTTCTCAAAAAATTAAAAATAGATGTACCCTATGACCCAGCAATAGCACTGCTAGGAATTTACCCAAGGGATACAGGAGTGCTGATGCACAGGGGCAATTGTACCCCAATGTTTATAGCAGCACTCTCAACAATAGCCAAATTATGGAAAGAGCCTAAATGTCCATCAACTGATGAATGAATAAAGAAATTGTGGTTTATATACACAATGGAATACTACGTGGCAATGAGAAAGAATGAAATCTGGCCATTTGTAGCAACATGGATGGAACTGGAGAGTGTTATGCTAAGTGAAATAAGTCACACAGAGAAAGACAGATACCATATGTTTTCACTCTTATGTGGATCCTGAGAAACTTAACAGAAGCCCATGGGAGAGGGGAAGAAAAATAAAAGAGGTTAGAGAGGGAGAGAGCTAAAGCATAAGAGACTCTTAAAAACTGAGCACAGAGTGTTGATGGGGGGTGGGTGGGAGGGAGGGGAGGGTGGGTGATGGGCATTGAGGAGGGCACCTTTTGGGATGAGCACTGGGTGTTGTATGGAAACCAATTTGACAATAAATTTCATATTTAAAAACAAACAAACAAACAAACAAACAAACAAAAAACACATACTACCCAGAACAATCTACAGATTTAATGCAATCTCTACCAAAATACCAAGAACATTTTTCACAGAACTGGAACAAATAATTCCAAAATGTGTATGGAACCACAGAAGGCCCCAAATAACCAAAGCAATCTTGAAAAAGAACAAAACTGGATGTGTCACAATCCCAGATTTCAAGATATGCTACAAAGCTGTAGTTACAAAACAGTATGGTACTGGCACAAAAATAAATACGTAGATCAATGGAACAGAATAGAGAGCCCAGAAACAAACTCACAATTATATGGTCAATTAATCTTTGACAAGGGAGGTAAGAATATGCAACAGGAAAAATACAGTCTTTTCAACAAATGGTTCTGGGAAAACTGGAAGGCAACATGCAAAAGAATGAAACTGGACCACTTTCTTGCCCCGTACACAAAAATAAACTCAAAAATGGATTTAAGACCTAAATGTAAGACCTGAAACCATCAAAATCCTATTGGAAAACACAGGTAGTAACCTCTCTGACATCAACCATAACAACTTTTTTCTAGATATGTTTCCTGAGGCAAAGGAAACAAAAGCAAAAATAAGCTATTGGGATTTAAAATAAAAAGCTTCTGTGCAGCAAAGCAAACAATTGACAAAACTAAAAGACAATTTACTGAATGAGGAAGATATTTACAAATGGCATATCTGATAAAGGGTTAGTATCCAAAATATCTAAAAACTCCTACAACTAAACACCAAATAATAATAATAATAAAAATGGGCATAGGGTGTGAACAGACATTTCTTCAAATAAGACATCTATATGATGGTATCTATATGATCTATCGGATAGCAATAGATACATGAAAAGGTACTCAACATCACTAATCAAGAGGGAAATGAAAATCAAAACCACAATGAGATATCACCTCACACCTATCAGAATGGCTAAAATCAAAAACACAAGAAACAACAAGTGTTGATGTGGATGTGGACAAAAAGGAACCTTCATACACTGTTGGTGGGAATGCAAACTGGTACAGCCACTGTGAAAAACCGTATGGAGGTTCCTCAAAAAATTAAAAAGAATAGAACTGCCATATATTCCACTACTGGGCATTTATCCAAAGAATACAAAAACACCAATTACAGAAGATATATGCACCCCTGTCCTTATTGCAGCATTATTTACAATAACCAAATTATGGAAACAACCCTAGTATCCATTGATATAAGAATGGATAAAGGAGAGGTGGTGTATCTATCTATGTATCTATATATCTAATCTATATCTATGCATCTATATCTATCTATATATCTGTATCCATAAATATATATATATATATATACATAATAAAATATTTCTCAGCCATAAAAAACTAATGAAATATTGCCATCTCCAACATGGATCTAGAATATGATGCTCAGTGAAATAACTCAGAGAAAAACAAATATCATGTGATTTCACTCCTATGTGGCATTTAACCAACAAAACAATGAACACTATAAACCTGAAACTAATATATTAATTGTATATTAACTACAATTAAAATGAAGTGAAATGAAATAATAAAGTAATTAAAAATGTCTCAACTACTATTTCTTCAAGTATTTCATTCATTTTCTCTTATCCTACTAGGGCTCCAATTTATAACATGTTATGTATTTTCAAGTGTGTCCTATATGTCTCTTAAGCTTTTTTTTTTCTATTAGTGTTACTCTTTGTGCTTTATTTTAGATTTTTTAAAAAATTTTTTAAATGTTTAATTATTTTTGAGAGAAAGAGACAGAGAGAGAGAAAGCAGGGGAAGGGCAGAGAGAGGGAGACACAGAATCCAAAGCAGACTCCAGGCTCTGAGCTGTTAGCACAGGCCAACACAGGGCTCAAACTCATCAACCGCAAGATCATGACCTGAGCCAAAGTCGGACACTTAACCAACTGAGCCACTCAGGTGACCCAAGTTTGGATATTTTCTATTCATTCATGAACCAAGTCATGAATCTTGACTTCTATATTTAACCTGTATTGAGTACTTTTTGTTGTATTTTTCAGTTTCAGACTTTCCATTTGATTATATTTCATAGTTCTAATTTTCTGGTGAAATTATCCACTTTCCATCTCATGTATTATCTTTTCCTCTTTTTTTTTTAAAGAAACATCATTAGTAAGTTATTTCAGTCTATGCTAAAACAAATATCTGGATCACCTGCTTATCTTGCCTTTCTTTTTTAAACTTCTTTGGGTGGAGGAGGGGGTTATTGAATGGTCCTTAGTCAAGGTATTATTACTTTTGGGTGAATGGTAGATGCTGTATATATATTTTAAAAATCATAAAAACAAAAACAAAACAAAAATCATAGGAACATCAACAGACATTATGTTTTTTTAGAGAGGGTCATCCTTTAATCTATTAGGCAGATTGAATAAAGCCTCTCCTGTCAATTATTGAGCTGAGCCAAGACAAGAGTGCAGGTTTAGTAAAGCTCAGATTACCTCTAGTCCATCCTTGTTCTTAGGGTGTAGTTCTCTTTTCATTTTAGCACCTGGTGTGTTCACCAGAAATGCCCTCCCTTTGTTTTTGGCCAGTGGCATGTGTACATAAGGAGGAGTTGGGGGGGGAGGGTTGTTCCATATTCAACATCTTTTTTTGTAGTAAGGCAAGACTGCAAAAAAAAAAAAAAAGTCCCTATTTTTCATAGGTGTTAGGCTTAGTTTCATGTGCTCTTGTCCCTTGTAGCTTCAGAACTCAGCTGATACCTTGAGGGGGAAACCAGCTGCTTATCAAGCCCAGTTCTTTATGCCTTCTCACTGTGATATTAAGCCCTCAAGCTTCCAATTTTATCTAATCTCATAAGACTGCTTGTTTCTCTGTGACCCACCCATGGCCTTCTAGCCACATAGAATCTGTATTCTCAAGTTTTCATCCTGTGCATAGAATCAACAAATGCCTTCATGGAAAAATGGCTACAGAATGTAAGCTCATATGTGGTTTCCTCTCTGCAAACATTTTTCCTTTTTGTTCTGGTTGCTTCAGTACCTCTCTGATGCCTTTAACAGATTTTTTTCTTATAGTATGTATGACCTTTCCAGTGGTTTTTAATGACATTGTTGATTGGGTTCAAGCGACTTTATTCTACTCTATAACTGTCCTGTAAATAAATAAATAAATAAATAAATAAATAAATAAATAAATGTATATATACATACATATATATGTATATGTATAAATATATGTATATATTTACTTGTGTTTTAGGTTTTTAATTAAATTCTAGTTAGTTAACATACAGTGTAATATTAGTTTCAGGAGTGAAAATAAATGGATGTAAAGTAACTCAAGTAATGTGCTAAAAAACCTGATAAGTATTAATTGACAATTGGAATACCTGAGATATGTCTGGCCCTGCAATTTATTTACTGTATTTACTTTGCCTTCCTATATTCTAGTCTTTTAGCTGAAAAATAAAAGTGTTAGACTAGATAAACTATTTTCTTTCATTCTGTGAGTTTGATTTCTCATAATATGAGCAATTTTATTACAAGCAGAATTTGGCATACTGTCAGAGCATCCTATAGAATCATCATCATGATAATGACAACAATAAATAGTAAGCAATTAAATAAGGATTATGCTTAGAGGGGTACCTGGATCGCTTGGTCAGTTAAGTGGCTGACTCTTGATTCAGCTCAGGTCATGATTTCATGGTTTGTGAGTTTGAGCCCTGCGTCAGGCTTTGCACTGATATCGCGGAACCTGCTTGGGATTCTCTCTCTCTCTGCCCTTCCCCTGCTCATGCTCTCCTCTCTCAAAATAAATAAACCTTAAACATTTTTAAAAAGGAAATAAAGAAATATGCTTAGAAAATGATAAGTCTTTAGAATTCCATTTTCATTGAAGATTAATCACCACCACAACCAAAAACTTTTTAAACAACTAAGCTAACAAGTTTCTGTAAGGATATTCATATCGACTGTTATAACTAAGATGGCTATATGTCCTTGTTTGCCTGGGACACTTCCATTTACATTTTTGTCTCTAAATAATTACAAATAGTTTCCCCTTCTCCTCTAAAAATTATTTTGTTTTGGCTGGAAAATTGTGTGGTTGTTCTAGTTATAATTCTGAGAGAAAGAGAAAAATCTTCATTGTTCAGATGCATAATCATTGTGAGACTAATTTCAGATTTTAATATTGAGTATGCCAAAAAGCTAAAATGACTATTGATAAACACTATATTAAATTTCTATTCATATATAATATTGATAGACTCTAGAATACTCAGACATTGTTCGAATCCCTAGACTAACTATAGGACAATTTTCCAAATGTGTTCATGTTTTTCACAGAAGAGTGAGAATCAGTTGGACAAAGTGTTATTCACTACAGGTCAATACACATATCATCCAGTGAGTATCAAGGCTTTTAACAGAGATAGACAACTAAAGATAATATATCATAAAGAGTGCAAAAGTCAGTGATGGAGAACTGTTTATAAGGGGACACCAACCTCTTACACCAATGTCTCTACAGACCTACCCACCCTAGTGTTTAGGGGACCTCACAGTTCAGTTGTGAGGTTATAATGACTTTGATGGAGCTATTTCAACTCATCACTAGATTTTAAAAAATAAAGTTTTTCTTGGTTTCCTGTCTTGAAGGAAAAATGTGTGTAAAAGACATATTTTAAAAATACTCTGGAAACTTTTAAAAAATATTTACTAATAGAGTTCTGGTTTAAGATGGCAGTGTAGGAAGATCCTAAACTCACCTCCTTCCATGGGCACACTGAACTGTAGCTGCATGTGGAACAACTTTCTCTGCCAAAAAAAAACCACTAAAACCTAGATGGGTGACTCCCATGCATCAGACAAATTTGGAAAAAACCCACATCAAAGTGGGTACAGGAGGCAGACACATGAAATCCCCTCTTGGCACAGAGACCCACAATCAGAAGATAACTCAAACCCTGAAATATCTCTCTGAGGAGTAAAGAGTTTGAAACATTCACTTTTAAGACCTGCACCTGAGAAATGAGCCCCCAAGACATAAAGCTTTGAAAAGCAGTGGGCTCACATTCACAAGACCTACAAGGCCATAGTGAACTGAGGAACAGCTTTTAAAGTACTTGCAACCTGTGGGGCACCTGCATGGCTCAGTTGGTTAAGCATCTGACTTCGGCTGTCATGATCTCATGGTTAGTGAGTTAGAGCCCTGCATCGGGCTCTGTGCTGACAGCCCTGAGCCTGGAGCCTGTTTCAGATTCTGTGTCTCCCTCTCTCTCTGCCCCTCCCTGTTTGTTCTCTCTCTGTCTCAAAAATAAATAAACGGTAAAAAAAAATTTTTTAAGTACTTGTAATCTCAGACTCACACACCAGGACCCAATATAAA